>NC_134834.1:129170182-129248877 GCF_004210375.1 Tachypleus tridentatus | reverse complement strand
CCTTGATACAATGGAATTGTTGAGGTTTAAGTTCTAATTTGGATGGCATCAAAGCACTGATTGCTTCTTACCTTCCTTATGTCTTTCCTTACAGGAAACATTTCTGAAACTTGCTGATACAGTTATCTATTGGCAGTTTTCTTTATACAGAAATGACAAGCTGTATGATGAATGAGTGCATGGAGGGGCACTGTTGGTTGATCAGCATGTGCCTACACTGTCTTTGCACTTAATTCCCTTGGAGGCCATAGCCATCTCTATTTTCTTGGATGGTACCATCACTGTTTGTTCTCTCTACCTGTTACCTGGAGAGATCTATGATCAATCAGACCTTGATGATCTCATTGAACAGTTGCCATTTCCCTTTTTAATCCTGAGTAACTTTAATGGATGTCATTCCCTCTGGGGAAGTGCTCATATTGATGGGAGGGGTCACCCTGTAGAGCGTATGCTCTCTGATCTAACCTTTCTCTTTTAATACTGGTTCTTATACTTATTTTCATGCACCTAGTCTGCCCTTTACTACTATTGATTTCTCAATTTGCTCTCCTTCTCTATTCTCCCACTTTTCACGAAGACTTGACAATAAGCAAGAGGCAGTGACCATTCTCCTATAATTTTGAGAGAAACTGGACATGGTAGATGCCACCTGACCCATGTGCCCCAGTAGAAGCTGAATCAAGCAAACTGGTCCTTTTTCACTGCTCTCACAGGACTTGACCCTGCCATTCTCTGTAAGCCATCAGTAAAAGACTGCGTGGCAGCAGTGACTGACTGTATTATACAGACAGCTGCTCATTGTATTCCTAAAACCTCAACACGTTTTCTATAATATCCTCATTCTTGGTGGAATCCTGCCTGTCACATGTTATGGAAGGCTCAAAAAACAGGCCTGGGATTTTTTTCGTAGGTATCCCACACTCTTGAACCACATCGCTTTCCAGCAGGCCTGTCCACATGCTCAGCAGGTAAGATGTAAAATCCAGAAGGGATCTTGGATTAAGTTCACAACCAGCATCTTTAATACCACTAGTTCCAAAGTCATATAGTACAAGACTTGAAAGGTTAGTGGGTAATACAATTCTTTCCCCATCTCAATCTTGCTCACTGATAGCTAGAGTAGTTGATACCTGGAGCATTGCTGGCACTCTATATGAAAGCTTCTGCCAGGTATCTAGCACCTCTTCTTCATCATTCACCTTCCTAGCCATCAAGACTCAGGCAGAGCGATCACTTCTTTCCTTTCAAGCTGATTGTCTCTGTGACTATAATTTCCCCTTTACACTTGTGTAACTCAAACTGGCCCTTCATCGGTCTGGCAGTACATTGGTCGGACCTAATGATTAACACTACAAGCTGCTGCTCTATCTATCTCCTCCTTCTCTTGCTATTCTTCTGTGTTTTTTTAACTGAATCTGGCAGGAGAATATTTTCCTGATGCCTGGAACCAGGCTATTGTGCTACCATTCTCTAAACCTGGGAAGGATCCCAAGATTCCTTCAAACTACCATCCAGTTGCTTTGACAAGTTGTCTCTGTAAGACGTTAGAGATGGTTGGTTAATGAGCATCTTGTTTGGTTCCTCAAATCAAACAACCTCCTCCTACTCACCCAGTGTGGGTTCTGATGACAGTGCTTCACCTGGGACCACCTGATTTAACTTGAAACTTCAATCAGAGAAGCCTTTCTCAAATGACAGCATCTGATATGAATATTCTTTGATCTTGAGAAGGCTTATGATACTATGTAGAAGTATGGCATTTTCTGAGACTTCCACTCATATTGGTTTGTGACAATTTGCCAATTTTATCATATGGACAGGCAATTTCAAGCTTTGTTGGTTCAACACTTTCCTGTTCTTTCCCACAGGACTTGGAGTCCCCCAGGGCTGTATCTTGAATGTCACACTTTTCATTAAAAAAATTAATGCCGTTACTGGACAACCCCCACTACAGTTGCAAATGGACTCTATGTTTTCGAATTTTACATCTCGTGTCAATCATCGAATATGAGGTATATTGAGCAGCAGCTACAGCCTGGCCTCAGTCACTTTCTTAAGTGGACCACAGCAAACAATTTTAACTTCTCTCTTTCTCTAAAGTTATTTGCATGCACTTTTGCTGCCTACGTGGTATTCACCCTGATCCTGAACTTTGTATTGGTGAAGTTGAGCTACCCCTGTGGTCCTCGAAAAAAGTTCTTGGGGCTTATCTTTGACCATAAGCTGACCTTTATACTGCACATCAAGCAGCTATAACTCAAATGCTCAAGAGCACTGAACATCCTCTCTGTCCACTCTTCCACCAATTGGGGAGCAGGTACATGTTCTGTGCTAAAGATATATCATACCCTTATTCAATCAAAACTAGACTGGGTTGCTGGTATTTGGCTCTGCCAGGACCTCAGCCTTGAAGATGCTGGACCTCATTTATCATCAGGGACTTCAGTTCTACACTGGGGCTTTCAGCACTTCCACAGTCCAGAGCTTGTACACAGAGTCTCTTGAATCTCCTCTACATCTCAGCCTTTTGCAACTGACTTTGAGCAGCTACAGCTTTGAAACTTTGATCCTTACCACAACATCCCACCCAGGGTGATGTTTTCCTTTCTCGATGGGCCATGTTTTATCAGGACAAATGATTTGTCATTGTTCCTTGTGGCCTTCGTATTCAGGCACAGTTGGATGAATTGGGTTTGTCCTTGCATAACATTACTGTATCCACTAATTAGCCTATCTCACCATGGCTTAGTACGATCTCTAAATGTGACCTTTTTTTAAGTCATCTGAGAAAAGCAGATACTCCTGATTGAATGTACAGTCTTTTATTTGCTGAGCATCTTTCAAACCATCTGTCCATTTATAGGGATGGTTTGAAACAGGTGACCCTATGGGTTCTGCCATGGTTTGTTGTGGTTCAGTAGTTGTGCACAGAACCCCCTTTACAGTTTGTGTTCACGGCTGAACTGTATGCCAATTCTCTTGCACTGGATAACATAGAAGCTAAGCAGTACTCACATTACACTATTTATACTGACTCGCTTAGTTCTTTACTGGCCCTGGAATTGCTTCACATTCATTTTCACCCTGTTCATGCCAATATTCAAAAGTAGGCCACATTGTTATTCAGGGAACGAGATCATTGACACCACAGCTAAATCTGTTTGTTCTGGTGGTGTCACTGCTGTGTCTGTTCCATACATGAAATATGGTCCTGTATTCAAGGCTCGGTTTCATGCTAGTTGCCAGTCAACTTGGAGTGAGCAACACAAAAACAAGCTTTTCCAAATAAAACCCTTTATTGGACTTTGGCGTCTTGCCTCCGTGGGATCAGAAGAGGAACTTGTCCTAACTAGACTATGAATTGGTCACAGCTTTTAACTCATTGTTTTCTTTTTTTGTATTTGGTACTGATGCACTAATGTGTTGTCTGTGTAACACTCAAGTCACAATAAGCCACATTTTACTGTCTTGCCTCTCAACGACGGCACCATTTTAAGCATGTTTTGACTTAAGGATTATCCAGGACGTTAGTATTATTGGTGATGATGACACTGGCTACCTTAGAAATATTTTTAGTTTTTTAAAGACCATTAATCTTTCTAATGTTATTTAAGTTTTTAATGTATACATATTGGACCTTTTTAATGTGATTCCTTCTAAGAATCAAAGTAGATCTAGTTCGATCTGAAATTAGGAAATGGCTGTAACGTCAAATAACTCAAAACCAGGACTGGAAAGGCCAACTTCAGGTGTCTAACACTGATGTTTGAACTACCGTTAGTCATTCTGAAGAGTTATAATAATTAAACTTGCTACAAGTCTTTTAAAACTTGTATTATTTTACTTCCTGAAAATGGCCATAACATCAAAAAACTGAAGACCAGGACTGGAAAGGCCAACTTCAGGTGACTAATGCTGATATTTGAACTTGCCTGTTAGTCATCTTGGCAAGTTATGATAATTACCATTAGGCTACAGAAAGCCCTTTAGAACTTGTATTACTGTTGTTTTCTCTTACTGCTGTAAACTAGGTGTAAAATTGGATTTAATGCTCTTTATGTTTTAATTCAAAAGTTAAACTTTGACTTGTTTCACCTTAATTTCCTTCTATAAATGTTAATGCTTTAATTTTAACTTTTACCGGATGTTTGGCACTTAGTCTAGCCGCTTTATGCCATAAAACAACAAACCAACCAACCACATAATAAATTTTTTTCAACTAATACTGACCTCTATGTGTGCAATTTTTGCTCATAAGCCTTGATACTCCTACCTACCTCCTTCACCAGCATGCAAGTAAACGTGACAACTCTCCACCAATTGGGTGCAACACACCCATGCTCATATGAGAGCTCATAAGTGGGACCTCTCCAGGAATCTCCTTGGTTCATTTTATCTCTCTTCCTCCTTCATGTCTATTTTGTCTAGTTGGTGGATAGGAACAATACCTCTTCCACCTCCTACACTGGATTTGCACTTTTCACAGATGCAGATGGATTGGGTGCTGTATTTGGACATTTAAGAGACCTTGGGATGTTAGTCTTTGGTCAAGTCAGGTCTCCATATCAATGTTTTGGAACTTGTAGCTGCCCATTAGACATTGGATCATTTTCTTCTAGTTCTGGTGGTGAAAGTGGTCATGATCCATTCTGACAACTTGACTATTGATCTCTTACCTTACTTTGCGAGGGCCACCAAATATCTTACTTTTGTTTTTATCCATTGAATCTCCTGTTTGGGGCCAACAGCCAATGTATACACCTGTCTCTGCAATTGTCATTGCCATTACCTCTTCTTTTCTCATCATCTCTTCTTCATCAGCCTCACTTGTCTGTATTTCACACACTTGCTCCAACACTTTCACTTCATGCATTTCTTTTGTTCAGTCCTTGCAAAAAAGACTAGCCTTTTCACTGAAATAGCATCCTTTATCCATTTATTAGCATATTTTTGTCCATTGATGTCAAGGTTTTCACCTTTCCCATCCTGCAGTCTCTCATTTTCTGATTTCTGCACTTTGCTGTTTGACAGTGGTCTTTCTGTATCAACCATTGCTAACTATAGGGCATCCTTGGCCATTACTAACTGTTTTCCCACTTTCATTTTATTTTCTTCAGTTCTCTCCCTATTGTTTTGTTCTTTTGTGCTCCCCAACTCAAACTTTTGATAGATTGGAATCTTAATGTTGTCTTACATCCACTTGGTCTTCCTCTGTGTGAGCCTATTTGCTCTTGTTCCCTTTACTACCTTTCTTTGAAGACCTATTTCCTGCTCTTCTTAGTCCTAGACATCATCAGTTGAGTTTGTTCACCATCAATATCTCTTGTATCTTCTATGACAACACTTGTAAAATCATTTATCCAGATTGTTCCTTCCTTTCCAAGACCTCTGTTCTCAAGAGGATAATTTTGCCTTTCTCAATTTCTTTACCTTCTATTTTACATTTATACTCCCATTTAGAGATGAATGCCCGATACGATTCCCATTTTCGTATCTTTTCCACTGGAATCTTTCCTTATTCAGATACTTTTCCTTGATTATCCTTACTACTTGGATTTAATAATGTATTCTTTTGGCTTATTATTCCTATTTTCTGATGACTTTCACCTTTTCTAAATATCGTCTCACAAATATGCCATCTTATTATGTCCATGGTTGCTTGTTTTTATTATCCATTAGAGTAGATCATCCCATCCCAATCAGCATCTGGACCACTCCTCTCATTTTCATTTCACATTACCCTCATCTTCTGGCTATCTCCTCCTCCGCTAGATTGTATTTGTCTCCTGCCACCATCTTACAGTCCTTCATTCAACTATAATTGGATAAATATTCTTATTTTTTCCTGTGCATTGATCTCTGTTTGCATGTTGTTGGATCCTGCTCTCTTGAGAGTGGTGTCTGTTCATTTGTACTGATACTTATATCTGCACTGTGTGGCCTTTACGGTCTATAATGCTCACTTTTGCGATGGATGTTTTCAACAAGACTGCTAGTAGATTCATTATGGTGTATTGCATCGTAATTATGCCTATTCTGGACTATACACTTATGAACTAGCATAAGTAAAGCAGGGCAGGGATTGCTGTCCATCCCTCTGTTACTGGTTTAATCCTTCACTCTAATTTAAAAATAGCTTTGTTGCCTCCCTTTGCACTTTTTTTTTGGTGTTGCATTCCTTTGTATTCTACAGTGCTCTTTTTCCTTTCTCTTCCACGGAGTAAAGGAGTTCTTGGAACTTTAAAGCTTCTTTCTGCTTGATTGATGGATAGTGGAGGCATTCTCCTGAATGGAGCCCTTTCTACTTAGTTGAGAGTAGAGCAGTGATGTTCTGCTGATATGTATGGTGTGTACTCTTCTCCTGCTGTAGATCTGAGATACAATTTAAGATGCCCATAAATTTTGGACTGGATTAATCTACCATATGCAGTTCACTTCTTTGGCTGGAATCCCTCTTTCCTACCACTGTCTATAGGTTTGTTGCTGAGTGTTCTAGTGTTGGTTATATCTGGACAAGCCAATATAATCCTTCACATGTGATTGGGCTGGGACCTTCCTCCTACTCTGGACTGGATGATACTTTCCGAATCTTGCATGGTTTTGGACTAGAGTTGACCCTCCACATTGTATTCTACTTTCTGTTGTTGCCAATATAACAGGTTCACAGGCGACTGGTGTTAGCTATGTACTAGATATGTACACATGTGCTTGATTCATTCTCAGAACAAAAGCAGGTCAACATAGGATTCTAGCTGTTGCATGAAAAGTAGTGAGGAATAATATCTTAAGTTATAATTTTCCTACACTGAAAATATATTTCTAGTGTAGGTACATACTTGCTCTCATACTTCTAAAGTTTCTTTAGTACCTAATTTCAAAGTAAAGATTGGGTTCTGCAGTATAGAGGAAGTTCGGTTGTGCTAGGAGAGTGCATCAAAATCCTGTTGATGGAGGATTGTTGCATGCTTATTCATATGCTACAGTGCAGTTGTACCACATCAAAACACATGGAGCTAGATGGGAGTATCAAGCCTAGTGCCAAGCAAAATTGCACACTTAGAGGGCAGTAATAATCAAGAAAGTTGTTAACTCTGTTAGCATAGGTTCAGTCCATAACCATTTTGTGCTTGTTACAGTTTTCATGCTATAACTTTTAAATTAGTAAGTGTACTTTCATGAAATTGTGCAGATCATTACTAAACATTACAAGATTTTTTGCAAGCAAAATATCAAATTTTTTTAGATTAATGTTTTCTGATGCTTTTCTTTTCGTTTTGAATGTTAATCATGCAAAGTAACTGATTTTTAACACTTAAAGTACTTTGCATCAGAAAATGTTCAAATTTCACATACACAATTTTTATAACCTCCAGGTAATTATCAAATGTTTTTAAGAAAAACTATCTGTTATTTTCAAAACTCTCTCTCTCTACAGGTATGGTCATTGTAACTGACCTCATAACCAAAAATGGGAAAGAAATACGAATGACTGCATATTATAATAAAAGAACAAATGTTTTGTGCAAATACCTTAAATTTCATAACATTATAAATTTCTATATATTGATTATTTTATTACATTTATCTTTCAGCCATGCACAGCTAGCATTACAGAAATTACAATGACATGACACACATTTACTCATGTTAATATATCCAAGTATATGAAACAAGCCTTTACAATGTTACCTGTTTAGGCTGTGTTTTAGTGAACTAGTATTTTGTGAATTAGTCAAATTTCAGTTATAATACATTATATATGTATATACTTCATTACTATTTACAGATAAGCTCCTAATTTTAGTTGTTATTTTTCTTAAAACATAGAACAGTAAGTAAAGAAATATAACATCTACTTACAAACTGTGCTCATTTGCTGCTTGCTCTAAGTTGCTTTTTTCAAATTTCACATGTAGATAATGTGAAATGAAATAATTTGTTTTTAAGTTTTCTATATACATTTTGAAATAACCATAAATTATAAATTACTACTTTAATCCCACAGAATTTCACAATAATTTATCAAGCTTATTAACTAAACTGTATTTGGATCTAAAGAAATATGAAATTTCAAGCTCAATAATGTCTTTCCTTACTTCTTTGAATCTAGCATGTAAAGATAGAGTTTGGCATGCAAATACTTTTCAGAGGCTGAGAAAACCACTAGGGAGACATTCGGAGATTTTGATTGAGCAAAATAGTTGTGCATAAAAAGCAGATAGTATTAAAAAATTGAAGACGTGTATGTGGCCACTTTGGTTGATTCGGTAAATATATTAATATTTCAGAAAATAGGAAAGATGGTAGGTTTTCATCTTATATTCTAGTTTGCCATTATTGGTAATTTAAATATGTAATTTGTAAGAAACTATAGTTTCTGTATTTGGACATCACAAACATCTAATTTGAACCAATGTTGCATTCAACATACCACATAACACACAAAAATCAATATTTAGGTGGGTTTTTTAATATTTACTTTTAAATTAAAAAAGTTATCTAATATATAATATTAAAATTTGAATTATAATCTTCAATTTTATATGAAACTTATTGGTACACGTTCATAAAATAGTTTAATAAAATTTTGAAATCTATGACATGGCCTTTGACTCATGATCCGTATCTGCATGGTTAAGTGAGTGTAGGAAATGTATCATTTGAGGCTTCTGTCTTTAGCTCTTCAGTCTCCTAGGTTTCTCATCTTCCAGAGCCATATCTCCTTCTAATATCAATTTGTAATACTTTTCATTGGAAATCAATGTTCACAGAGTGTTTCACTTTTCATCCAATCAACTTCATCACCTCACTCATTCCCTCACTGCTCATTTCCTGTGGGTTTTGGATGAGGCTACCTCATACACCTTTGTTGCCCACTATCTTCACCACCTGGCTGTCTCATTTTCTGACTGTTGCTACCTTCCTCCATTTGCCATCCTTCAGTCAACCCACCATCTTTAGACAAATGAATACATTTTCTTTTTCTTATAATATTTGCTTAAGAGATCTTGTTAGGTGGCTGGTTGTAACTCTTGAGGTATGCTTATTCCCAAACTTCTGTATCAAGCTAGGATAATGAAAAGCACTCATACCATCTGCCCTGGCTCCTGATATATTATGCACTTATATCAAGAATGATGCTCAGAACTTGCGGCTTGGGCATCGTTGGATCTTCCAGCACAACAATGACCCTAAGCAAACATCAAAATATGTGCAATCCTGGTTGCAGAGGAAACATATAAGCGTTCTGGAGTGGCCATCGCAGTCATCTGATTTCTACCCAATTGAAAACGTTTGGCATGAGTTGAAGACCAGGGTTCATCAGCATCATCTGAAAAACTTGCAAGAGTTGGAGGCCTTCTGTGAAGACGAATGGAAGAAAATACCAGTCGAGTACTGTCAAACGATCATTGAGGGCGATAAGGAGAGATTGTGCCAAGTAATTCACCTGAAAGGCTGCACAACTGACCATTAAAGTAGACGCACGAACACTTTCTGCTCCTCCTATGTTTGGTTATTTGTTTATAAAGTTTATTTGTCATTTATTTTTGTAAATGTGTGTTAGTATAATATTTATACTATACAATAGTTTCATTATCCTAATTGTGATACTTTTTAAGTTATGAGGAAAAAACTATGCACAACACAGGTGTATGAACACTTTCTGTCGTAACTGTATCTCCATGGCCAGTTGGGTTTTTTTGTAAGAACACTTGAGATATCCTTGTGGTGTAGTTATATATCTGTCTACCGTCTGATCCATATCATACCTATTCCATGGACTATTCTGGAAAAAAGCCAACCTGGGAGGTTCTTCCCACTTCAATGGATTGTGCTTGTTGGCTTTTAAGAATAGGACTATGTAAAAGACCTTTTTGGCTGAAGGACAGATGTGATTATGGACATTTTTTCCAGGTCTCCTCACCATAAATTTTTCTCCATTTTCTCTTTGAATGAAGCATGGGAGACCTTTGTCACTTACCAATTCCTAGCTACTGAGATGGCAGACCATAGAAAATCCCCACTGATGGACCCCTAATTGCTGAAGCTAGAACAAGAGGTGTCAGTTGGTAAAATATGGGGTATTATTTCCATAGCCAGAGTCCATTCAATGGAGTTGAGGTAAGCATGCACCATTATACTGTGCTCTTCTTTTGCAGCTAGTGCTGGTCCAATAAAAAAGTTTGGTATAGTTGAGGTGAGCACAAGGTACAGTTTGAACATGTGTCAACCACTATACACATATTGGCTTTCTGACCTCTTGTGAGTAAGTATTTGTACAGACATGTTCTTATTCTACTAGTCCCTGTAACTCGTGGGGTTTGTGTGCTTCTTCCTCTTTTTTTATCTACATAAAGAGTATAACTTGAAAGAGATGAGATGTGGACTCCTTCCCATGGGCATGCCTCTGTAGAGATCCTACCATTTGGGTGTCATATATGATGAGTTTCTTTCAGGTGCTTTCTGAAGAGAACTCATCTAAATAAATCTTTATACTGGCCTCTTCACAAATTCAGCATAGGATTCTAGCTTAACAGTGTGAAGAGGTGGGTATTGTCTCAGAAATTAACATATTCTTTACCTAAAAATGTATTTCCTATATGTACATCTTCACACACATTCCTATCCATCCAACCCACTTATGGTGCTCATTTCTTGCTTGCATCATTAAAGAATGAAGATTTATGAATGCAAATGTATAGAGGGAGTTAGTGCACAGGGAAGTGTGTTGACCTCCTACTAGTGGAGGGGCTCTGCTGCATAATAATGCCATCATGCAATATCACGATTAATGAGAACATTTTTTTAGGTTAGGTTGGACTTGCTTAAAGGTTAGTGGTATGCAAATCCTTAAGGCAGATGCACCTGGAAGATGCTTAACTGTGTGAAGAAATATCTATTGGAAATATGTTTTAAGGTAGGAGAAATCTTAGTTTTCTAGTTTTGAACATTATTGTACATATACTAGTTTGTAAAAAACAGTTGGATGTTGCATCTTGGCAAAAATTGACAGTACAGAAATAAAACAGAAAAATTTGTCAAATAATTATGACAATGAAGAATTATAAAGTGATAGCCCTGTAGTTGGACCAAGTACTTTTTTTGTTTTCATTTCTTTTGCTTCTGTTGGTATACTAAACACTAAACCAAAAATTAAATAATGTAAGTCTGAAGAAGAATATTTAAAATTGGTTTCACTTAATGTTGTTAATAACAAGGAACAGTTACAGTACATTTTTGATCAGATTTTAGCCAGTGATAGCATGATACTCTTGCAAAGCTTTTAAAAACAAAACATTTTGAGCATGTGAGTAAAACCATTAAGTTTGTCAAGTAACAAGAATTACTTATGGTAATTCTTCCTTTAAATAGAACCACTGTTCTATCAAAAGCCTTGAAAGCTTCCTTAGATGTATCTTATTTGATTGAGAAAAGCATACATCATAGGGGAGATGCTAATTCACCCTGCTTCCATAAAGCTATAAGATCATGTTTAAAGAGAGAGAGAGAGGAGAGATAGTGAAACCCTCAAGTCTATTCCATTATCATGTGACACTGTTGTGAGGCTTATAAATGTAATCTTTACTGATAAAAATGCAATTGATAAGATGCATCCAGATCAGTCCAAGCTTCACAGTGCAACTTGATGAAACCACAGATATTGCAAATTTAACTCACCTTCTATTACTTGTGTATTATATTGTTATGAAGAGAAAGAGCACAAAGAGTTTTTGTTTTGCCAATCGCAGAAAGAGAGCACTATAGGGCAAGCCATCTTCCATTTTGTTGACTATTTTTCTGCAGACAGTCTTTCTTCGCTTATTCCCTGAAAGGGCAGCTGCATTTTGGGAAAAAGGAAGAAGTTCAGAAACTAAGTAAGTGTTCTTGCTCCAGGTCTAGCATATTGCCATTGCATCTCTATACAGGTTTGGTTTTTTGTTTTAAATTTTGCATAAAACGACTTGAGGGCTATCTGAGCTAGCCATCCCTAATTTAGCAGTGTAAAACTAGAGGGAAGGCATCTGGTCATCACCACCCACTCCAACTCTTGGGCTACTCTTTTACCAATGAATAGTGGGATTGATTGTAACGTTATAATGCCCTCATGGCTGAAAGGACTAGCATGTTTGGTGTGATGGGGATTTGAACCTGCAACCCTCGAATTATGAATAGAGGGCCTTAACCACCTGGCCATGCCAGGCCCCCACCTCTATACAGGAAGGCATTAATTTAAAATAAAATGCAGCCAAAACCAAAGTGCTTGCAAAGTAATGTGATTGTTGGGAAATAAGAAGCTGTTTTCCATTATTCATGGAGAAATGTGATCCATGTATTATGTGTTCCTACTGAATACAGATGTGCACTGGTTGTCTTCTGGGAAGGTGGTCAGTTGCATTGTACAACTAAAAGATGAACTTTGTGTTGTTGTTGTTTTTTAATTGCAACCCTGCACTAACAGTACCTTTTATTAATGAAAAGCTGTTTATATTAAGATGCTACTTGGTTGATTTTGCTCAAGAAACTGTTAAACTTAATTTGTCACTGCATGGTCATAATATTAATATTTTGCATCTGAGACATTTATGCTGTTGAAAAATCATTTTAAAAATGGATACTTTGAGATCTTTCATGCTTTAATAAATTATTAGAAGAAAATGAGTTATGTTAATTGTCTGATTCATAGCAGTGTTTATATTCATCTGAAAAACATCAGTATCAATTTGCAGATTAACTCCAAGAAACAATAAAGAACAGTATTGGATCTAGAATCCATTTATTGGCAGCATAACTTCTTTATCTGCTAATGGGAGCTCAGTACAGAACTATCAAGTTATAAAACCTTCAGGCAAAATTCAAGTTAAAACTTCTTAGGAATTTCTAGGTGCCAGTTTGTAAAGAATACCCTGACCTGTCATGCAAAGATATGGATGTGTTTTTTTTTTTCTTTAACATCAGCATATTTATGTGAGTATATCTTTTTGTTCTGACAGCACTCCAAATAATATGGCAATTTCATCTACAGGTAGTGGGAAATCTTTGAGTTACTGTGTCACTAATTTAGCCAATAATGGGCCCAACCTCAAGACCTTCATTTATAGTAACTGTATGTATTGTGCTTTATATCATTTTAATACTTGTTTTATATATATATACATGATATGCATGAATGGGCTTAACAAAATTTATCTTTAGAAGAGGGGGGCATAAAAAGTGTGCACCACTGCTCTAGTCTACCACTTCAAAGTTATGGATTAATTGTGCAGAAACTCCTGTACTTTTTTGCATAAATATTCTAAGTAATGTGTTTTAAGAATCTGAGTAAAATGTTTTCCTTAGTATATCTATACAATATTAAAGTTTAATTTATCAATGCAACAACTTATCTTTAATTGTTAGTAAGCTAAGTTAGCAGAGATAGCTTCTTTCTAAGTGATTACATGTTATTAATATTAGTCATTCACCATCTGCATTCATAAGAACCTAAACTTGAGAAAAATATTCCAAACATTTTATTTGTTTATGTGTGTATATATTGAATTGGTATGAATTATACATTCACATTACTTGAATTTTCATGAAAACTATATTTGGCTAAAAAGTGGAATAGTTACATACCTAAATAAATAAAATGTTTTATAAGTATTAACCTGGTGTCACCACCAGATAATTTAAAATCTAGAATCCTCAAATAATTCTCAAGATTTAACCTTTTTTTGTCACAAACTCAAAATCATATATAAGCTTTAAACTTACAATATCTTTCACTATTTGGAAGACTGTCGTCTACTTTTGTAGTGATGATAAAGATCATGATGTAGCATAATTTCTTTTGCAGAGAAAGGTTAATATAAGTTTTAGTTACAAATGAAATATTAACTAATACTATATTTTATGTCTCTGTTATTTGCCACATTTCAGTTTAACATTTTTATAGACACTTGAGATTATGTCACATTTATACATATCTGTTAAATTTTAGGGTTTTGGTAAAGTATTTGTGTTATTAAAATTTTGTTTGAATAACAGTATTTTTGAAAAAGTGTGTAAATAAAACGTATCATGCAATGTCTGTAAAATAGTCTACTATTTCTTATATTGCTTCTGGTGAATGAAGTATACCAGGCCTATCAAATATAAAACCAATAGCAAAAGCATTTGTTAACACCAAAGTTAATCAAATTGAATGTTTTTAGTGTTTAATAGTTTTAATTTGCTAGGGATCTCTGAAAGTTATTATGTAATGTTGCTTATGTCATTAAAAGTCGTATGTTTTATGTCAGTTCATGAAAATGTTACTAGGAGAAAGTTGTTATTTATATATGATATAATCCATAAGCACTTTCTTTAAATTGGTTTATTGACTTTGGCATGTGATTTTGTGAAAACTTAAAATATTAATAAACAAAAAAACTTCTTTACTGATATCATTGTTAATGTTGCAGTATGTTTAGAAATTATTCCTTGCTGGCAATTATGTTAATTATACAGGAAAAGTAGAATTCTTATTGCTGTAAGGTTGATCCAGATTAATCTTTATTATCATTCCTTAGTATATTGTGTATAGTAATTTAGAGAAATGTAGTAAAAAACTTCATGAAAATCTTGCTTTTGCCTAGCAGTAGCCTTAACTAAAATTACCTGTCAATAACAGGGTAAAATGTGACATTTCAACATTTAATAATTTTAAGTTGTTTGTAAACTTGTGCTAATTTGCTGTTAAATGTAATTAATGGAGTCCACTAGTAATACTTTAGTTTAATTAAATAATGTTACGTGAAATTAAAGCCCTTTCAGTTATATCTCAATTTTGAACTTTAAAATTTATAGTAGTGTTTCTTTTAGTGTACTTCCTTTTCCTTATCTTGTAAACAGTGAAATTTGTGTACTCATAAGAGGACAACAGCTGATATACAGAACACAAGCTTTTATCAGAAAGTTATCATCAGATCAACCAATGTGTTAGATCTTTTAACTAATGATCTAATCATTCTTGGTGAAAGCCTATTAGTAAGAAGAAAAGAGAACCTAAAATGCAATATTTTCTTTATTTGTATATAAAATCTGCTTATGCACAGAAGTATATAATATCTAGCTTGTAAGCAAATATTAGTATTTCTGTGTTCAACTTACTAAATGAGAACCTATTGACAACATTGGCATTTTATTTCTAGGCCAGATGGAAAAAACCTAAGATCCAGAAAAGAACTTTCTTTGTGTTTATCTAAGTATAATGCTCATATTGATGTAGAAAAGGTATTTACACTTTGTGGAAAAGCAACAAAACCTTTTGTAAAGTCTGGTATTAATATGGAAGAATTTCTCAAAAGCATAGTCTCTCTTTGAAGAAAATAACTAGGATTTGTGGTGCAGGTAATGCACAATTAAATACATCAAAATTCCAAGTGAAATTAATTTCAATTAAAAAGCAACTCCAGTCAACTTGTGCCCAACAGGAGTCAACAGAAGATTATTCCAAACTTGACCAATCAATAATAGAACAATCAGAAAATAACTCAATTCCTAATGTTTCTATTCAGAAGAAAAGAACAGTAGTACCTTTATCAAAATGTGGATCAACTGTATGGAAATCCAAAATGAATAAAGAAGAGAACTCAAAACTCAAAGCAAAAAACTTAGAATGTAAAAAAAATTAAAATCTTTGGTTAATAGTTTAAAATTCCTTAGCACTTGTGTGATTTTCAATGTTAAAAATTTTGCAGTTTAAAAAAATAACAATTATTTTATACATAGTGCTAAAAATAACAGTTTCCAGTCTGAATATTACAATAAAATTCAAATAACTTACTGTACAGGATTAAAATCAGTAAACACACAATGAGACTAGAAAACAATCTACATATTTCAGTATATATCAGTGCATTATCTTTAGGAATGTAAAACATTGCAAAAGTAACCCTTATATACAAACAATTAACAGATGATTAATTTGCATATTAATGAATATCATTCTATTGACAACATTTTCAGCAGGTCCATCATCCTATTGAAATAATTAAATGTTAAAAAAATTAATAAATTAAAACTATTAAAACTTGTCTCATACACTCTATACATTTCAACTTTTTTACTGTCTCATTGGGTTTTTAATTATTTTTATCTTGTATGTTAAGTTATTTGTATTTTATTGAGACTATTATTAACTTTGAGACTAGAAACTGTCTTATTTTTAGAATTGTGTGTAAAATAATACTTGTTTTTTTGAAATTGTGAGATTTTTAACTTTATATGTGTTATGCAATCATATTATTTACATTTGCTGCTTATTTTTGTGACCCATCGGTGTGGATTCCTGTTTGTGGTGAGGGGACCTCCCAGGGAAAGTTCTGTTCTATCAGTTTACCTCCTCTGGGATCTAAACATCCACCCACATGTTTGCCATGTGTGGCAACCTGTAAAGGGGAGGAGAGGATCCTGGTGATTGAGGGGTCGAACCCTAACACACCACTTTGGCCTTGAATTCCTGTAGACAGGCTGCCTTGGGGCCCCTAGGATCAAATGGCTGGTCCATTTGGGCTAGGGCCAACCAAGTACCAGTGTTGGATGTTCTCAGCAGGTGTTGTGGACATTGTATCTGATGCTGATGTTTTGGTATAGTGCTCACTAAACTCTGGTGTTGTTGCAGTGTCGTTATAGTGCATCCCCTTGTAGGGCTTCTTGGTGGGTGGGGTCAGTGGGCACCAAAATATTCTTTTTTATTTATGGATCCTCCAAATACAAACTTAAATAAAATAGTGAAAAAAAACAAACCACAGGTAAATGACCACATCTTGAAGATTTGAGCAGCAATCTTCAACATCTGTAACACCTGTACCTTGTTTTCTTATACAACATTCTTTTTCAGACAAACTTTTAGGGCAGATATCTCTCTTTTTCATTCAGAAGGGACTAAAGGGACTTGCTGGCTCTCCAAAGTCAGTAAAAAAGCTTCAATCTGGTGATATATTGGTGGAAACATCCACATCTTATCACAGTGAACTCCTCCTGCCTTTAAAGGCAATTGGGGATATACCTATTGAGGTTACACCTCATGCGACTTTGAATTCATCATGAGGAGTTATTGTTGAGAAGGATTTTAAGAACATCCCAGAGTTGGAAATTCCTGCTAGATTCTCCACCCAGGAGTTTCTGCAATGTTCTCATTTTTACATTTATGTCACCATGTCACTGATGCAAAATGTTGTCATTTGAGAAAAGCTTCTCTGATTGACGTTTCAAGTCAAATCAGGTGGACCGTGGTGGTGGTCTGCCTGCCACCATCAAGGCAGGTTATCTTAATTGCAGAGTACAGATGCACATTCCAAACCCTCTCCGATGATTCCAGTGTCAGTGGTTCGGTCACTCGAAGACACCATATTGTAGTTCCTTGACGTGTGCTTGTTGCCTATAAGTGTGAAACGGACTCTCATTGCATCAATTACAATGGAAGAAGAAGAGGTGCAGCGTTTGAAAACGATTCATAACATTACCTATCCTGAGGCTCGAGAATTGCTGTCCACCACCTAATCTCGGATGTATGCTGCTGCACTTCATTCTACAACTACTGCAGACAGATCTCTGTGTGCCTCCTAAAGAATTGTTCTCTAAACAAATGAAAAGTCTTAAAATAGACGACTGTGTGGCAGCAGTAACTGACTGTATTATACAAGCAGCTGCTCAATGTATTCCTAAAACCTCAACACGCTTTTCCACTATATCCTCGTCCATGGTGGAATCCTGCCTGCCACATGACCAGAAGGCTCAAAAATGGGCCTCAGATACTTTCTGTAAATATCCCACACGCTCAAACCAGATCGCTTTCCAGCGGGCCTGTGCACATGCGATGCTCTAGGTGAAAGCTATTGCCAGGTATCTAGCAATTCTGCTTCTTCTTCCACTTTCTTAGACATCAAGACTTGGACAGAGCAATCATTTAATTTCTTTCGAGCTGATTGTCTCTGTGACTATAATCAACACTTTACACTGGTGGAACTGAAACTGGCCATTCATTGGTCTGGCAGTACATTGGTTGGACCTGATGACATACACTATGACATGCTGTGCCATCTATCTCCTGCTTCTCTTTCTATTTTCCTGATTGTTTTTAACTGGATCTGGCAGGAGAATGTTTTTCCTGATGCCTGGTGCCAGTCTATTGTTCTACCTTTCTCTAAGCCAGGGAAAGATTCCTTCAAACTACTGTCCAATTGCTTTGAGGAGCTGTCTTTGTAAGACGTTAGAGAGGATGGTTAATGCTCATCTTGTTTGTATCCTGAAATCAAACAATCTTCTCTCAGCCATCCAGTGTGGGTTCTGATGACAGCGCTCCACCATGGTCCACCTGATTTGACTTGAAACATCAATCAGAGAAGCTTTTCTCAAATGACAACATTTTGCATCAGTATTCTTCTACATTGAGAAGGCTTATGATACAACATGGAGGTATGGCATTTTGCAAGACCTCTATATATATGGGTTACGTGGCTCATTCATCATCAGGGACTTCAATTCTGCACTGGGGCTTTTTGCATTTCCCCAGTTCAGAGCTTATACATAGTCTCATAAACCATCTTTGCACCTCTTCTCTTTGCAACTGTCTTTACTATATGATTCTAAACTTTGTTTCTTACCAAAACATCCCACCTGGTGTTGTGTTTTCCTTCCTGTGTGGGCCATGCTTTTTCAGAACAAATAGTTTGGCATTGCTCTTTTTGGCCTTCATATCCAGGTGCAGTTGGATGAATTAGGTCTGTCCTTGGATAACATTGCTGTATCCACTGGTCAGCCCATCCCACCATGGGTTCTTACAGTCCCCAAATGTGACGTATCTTTAAGTCATCTGAGAAAGGTAGACACTCTTGATCGGAAATACTGTCTGCTATTTGCTGAACATACTTGAACCATCTTGCCATTCCTATTTATACAGATGGTTCAAAATCATGTGACTGTGTTGGCTCTGCCATGGTTTGTTGTGGTTCAGTGGTTGCGTGCAGAATCCCCTCTATAGCTTCTGTGTTCACTGCTGAACTGTACACCATATCTTTTGCTCTGGATCACATAGAAGCTAAGCAGTACTCAAACTGCACTATTTATACCGACTTGCTCGGGTCTCTACTGGCCCTGGAATAGCTTCATGTTGGTTCAAACCCTGTTCTCGCCGATATTTCAAAACCGACTGGCCCATTTCTCTTTAACATGTACTTCTATCCATTTTTCTGGATACTGAGCCACATTGGTATTCACAGGAATGAGTTTGCTGACACCGCAGCTAAGTCTATCTGCTCTGTCATTATCACCGCTGTGCCTCTTCCATACATGGACTGTGGTCCTGTATTCAAGGCTCAGCTCCATTACAGTTGGCAGTGGACTTAGAGTGAGCAACAAGAAAACAAGCTTTTCCAATTAAACCCTATATTGGACTTTGGCCATCTAGCTTCCGTAAGGTTCGGAAGGAGGAAGTTGTTCTAACTTGACTACACATGGGTCACAGTTTTTTAACTCATCATTTTCTTTTATCTGGAACTGATGCACTAGTGTGTAGTTTGGTTAACACTCAGATCACAATAAGCCACATTTTACTTTCTTGCCGTCGTTACGATTCTCAAGGATAGCAGTATTTTAAGCATATTGGTTTGTCCATAACGTTAGTGTTATTGGTGACTGTGACACTGTCCACCTTGGTAATGTTTTTAGTTTTTTAGAGGCCATTAATCTTTTTAATGCCATTTAAGTTTTTTAATTTATACATCACACCTTTTTAATGTGGCTCCCTTTAAAAATCACAATTCATCTAGTTCAATTTGAAATTAGAAATTGGCCATAACATTAAATAATTTGAAACCAGGACGTCAGGTGACTACCACTGCTGTTTGAACTACCCGATAGTCATCCTGGCAAGTTATTATTATAGTTTTGCTACAAGTGTTTGAAAATCTTTTTATTGCTTTACTTTTTGAAAATGGCCATAACATCAAATAACTTGGAACCAGGACTGGAAAGGCGAACTTCAAGTGACTGACAGTGGTCTTTGTACTAACCTGCTAGTCTTCCTGGTGAGTTATTATAATTACAGTTACCCTACAGAAAGTCCTTTACAACTTGAATTACTGTAGTTCTTCTTTTAACGTTGTAGACTAGATGTAAACATTGGTTTTATGCTATTTATGTGTTGTTTTGTGTTTGTTTTTTAAACCTTGTTTTGTTTTACCTTAATTTCCTTTTATGAATTTTACTAAATTTACTCTTAACTTTTTACCAGATGTTTGGCACAGATAGCCTAGCTGCTTTGTGCCATAAAACACTAAATCAACCAACCAACCAGCCAACCAACCAACCATTTTTGTGACCCCAACTATGTCACAGTTTCTTTGTTATAGATTCTGATGTGTCTATAAGCTTCTAGTACAATATTTTAATGACAAAAACTACTAAGATTTTATATTCAACAAACCAATCAGGACAACTATCCAACCTGAGTGGTAATATAAAATTCCATACAGATAAGTTAAAAAATTGATGTTATACTTAGAAAAGTAATGTAATGGTAAATAAGATTAAAATATGCACAGTAATCAACGTATCAACAAGTTATGGTTAAGATACTTTGAAGTTTTTATTTAGCAGTAGCAAGTCTGATATTGGTACCTAATATAAATTATTATAAAACTCACGTGCTCCATTATTGGCAAAGAAAGTAGCACTTACCCAAATCATTTAGAATGACAGTAAATTTCTAAAATTCATGCTTTCATATTTTATATGTAATTATGTTTTATTATTTAGTGAACCAAAATTTCCCATTGACAAGGTCCCTTTACCCTGCCAATCATAAACATATCATTTAAGAGAGTAGACCAATCATGAATAAAATCCTGGGTTAGATTTGCTTGTAGCAATCACAATAAAATTTTATTTTATTTTATTAACATTTTATCTTTCAATGCATTTTTGATAGTACAAATAAGAAAGATTTGTAGGTCATAGTAAGCTTCATGCATTTATGGGTTGCTTTATTACAAAATAAGGAAAAAATAAATTGGCCACCCAAAAGATGTGTCTAGCTGGTCTGATTGGCAACCAAAAAAAAAATTAAGAAGAAGTCTTGCCAAGGCTTATTTTAATGATGTTGTTGTGTTTTTACCCACAACTGAACAACACCTGAAAGGTCTTTAGTTAACACGATGTAGTTAAAAAGAATTATTGCTAATTATTACTTGTTATTGTTGTGAATTTTGAAACAGGTTATTCTCTGGTGAATTAAGTTCTGTAGTCTTCTGGTTCTTTTTACTAATTCTTTCATGTTTATTGGAATTAATCACATTGAGATTTATGTTATATTGTTTATTAACATTAGTACCTAGTCCTGACCAGGTGCAGGTTTACCAATTTTTTGTTTTTGTTTTGTTTTTGATAAAATTTGTATTCCAGTTGTTTGAAAGTTTTTGTTTGGATTTCTGTTATTATATTCAACAAATTGTTTTTCTGTGATCTTGTTTGTAACAGCATTTTGATTAGTTTATTATATTGGCACCCAAGCAGGAACCTTTTTATAAAGGTTACTCGAGTTTATAATTTTTTTAATTTAGTGTCAGTGATTAGTCCATTAAAATATTACAGTTGATCAAATTTATCTGAATATGGGATGCTAAATAAGAATTTTAACACTTTATTGACTTTTTTCAAGAAGATAGTTGTATTTTAGAGGAAATTAAAGATTATTCCATATTTTGATACATCCCGCATCAGAATATTCCTTAACAATGATAACCAATTAACAAAAAAAAATTGTATTATTCAACATTAAAATCTTTATCATTGAACCAAAATTTAAGGATTGACTACTGCATCCTCAAGAGAAGAGTCTCTACAGCATAAGCAAATGCTATTGAACAGTGATCATTCCTTGCCAGCTGAAAACAAAACCTTACAGAGTTCATATTTTCTAAAAAAATATGAAGGGTTGACCTCTGTACCTTTGGTTTTTAAGAGATGGAACTGCAAAGATAAATGGACACCACCAAAATCACCATACAATCTTGTACAGGAAAGTTGTTGGTGTCAACAATTTTTCTACAGAAAACTACTGGTATGTTAAAAAACAATTAATTATTGTGTATGTTTATTGAAACAAAATTTACTTTCTCCAGTTGTAATTTAAATCCAACATCTGGGTTTATTTTGAGTTTTGCTGTCAACTCATATGAAACTATATTTGTATTTTAAGGACTTTTATAGATACAATTTTAAAGAAACTTTCTGAGGAAGTATAATTTTGTTAGTAACTTTGAGAAATCTCTCTAAATTATTAGGGAGTGGATTTGAATTATCTTTGAAAATTATTAGTTTCAATAATGCTATTAAAAGTGCATGTGAGACTGAAAAGGATACATGAATGTCTTAAAACGAGTTTATCCTGTGTCAAAAACTTCAGACAGTGTTCCATTTAATGTGGGTTTCCTTTACTGAAGCAGATTATTTTAAAGATAACTTTTTAGAGCTTGTTGTTTTAAGGTTTTAAAGCAATGCACATGAGAGTTTACTTGTAAATCTATGTTTTTATGTTATTGATTGTTTCAAAGAGATGTTGAAATTTAAATGTATTAAAAGATTATGATATTAATATATCAAAAACAAGTTAACTTCATGAAATTCTAACTTATGGACTATAACAAGTTTTTGAAACATAAAACAGTTCTTCATTCAAAATTATTTGTTATAACAACAGACGTGCCCTTTTTTTGTAATTACTTGATTTTGTGTATGTAACTCCTTCATTTAGGAAGAGCAGCTATTCCAGTGCTATGGAAATTTTTTTGACAAATATCCATTAGCTGAAGATGCATGTAAAGAAGATTGGAAAGACATAATACATATTTTAAAACCTTTAGGGCTCCATGAAAAGAGAGCAAAGATCATACATTTCAAGTAAGCATTTTAAGTTAATCTATTTATAACTAAGATTGTTTAAAATTTTCATTACTGCCAGATGGAACCCTTAAAAATGTGTTTCTATGGAAAAGCAAAATTCTTCAAAAGCCATGGAAGTTTTTCTGTTTAGCATTTAATATGATTTAAAACTGAATAGAATTGTTCTTCATAAACAGACAAACTCCTTAAGAGATGGGTGGCAAAATATAGTGCACAGGAAAATTTCTTCAATAATAGAATTTTACCAAATTATGTAAAACCCTTACAAAGTATATGAGAGCATTCTCTGAGAATAAGTAAAATTCTTTGGAGGCTTACAGGAGTATTATGTCATGAAAAGTGTAATATTTTAAAGACTGATGTAGAGTTCTTCATAGGCAAGTAAAATTCTTTAATAGCATACAGGAATTTCTTATTACAGTATGGTGCATTTGAAAGACCCATGGAGTGTACTCCATGGGCAAGTAAAATTCTGTAATGACCTATGGAAGTATTCACTCACAGTATTTATAATCTTTGGGGTTTTTCCATGGGAAAGTAAAACCTTTAAAAAATTATAAGTATGTTTATTTCAGTAGTTTAAATACTTTAATGACCTGTAGCAACATTACATTTGACAAAGTAAAATAATTTAATATGTTAGACAACTTGAAAGTTTCTATTGTGATGAATGTGTTTGGATTTACCTGCTGTTTCAAAACGTTTTAGAATTGTTTCTTACCACATTATAGATAGGACAAAGTGTATTTTCATGCTAGAATTACATTTGTTTTTCCTGGTGTTTTTGTATTTTGGATGACTTAAATTTAATATTTTACATCTTTCTTATTTAAGTTGGATTTTATATAAATAATATTTTCTGAAGTTTAGTCTATTTAAAGTATTTATCATATATAGATAGTAATTCAATTTTTTTTCTGTTCAGTAAAAAAATGTAAATTTGTTAAATGTAAATTGGTAGAGTTACAAGGTCAATGATGCCATTTTTATGTTCAAGAAATGTTCTGATATGGTACTTTCCTTTCTCATAAATTTAGCAGTTCATTGTTTCCCATCTATGCGAACCTTTTAATTATCGATGCCACAAGCTTTACTCCCCCTCCCATTGGAATCTAGTGATTCCAACACTTCTCTCATTTAAATTATTACATCATCTCTACTGAATTACCACTTTTCATTTGGTAGCACTTATATTCAGGTGGTTTTTTTTTATTGTTCTTACAGCTTCATGTTTGTATTTATACACATGAAGTTGTCTTCATCTATTATAAATTACAGCTTTTCTGAGTTTGAAATTTGCCTTCATTTATCCCAGCTTATTCTGATTACATTCCAAAGCTGATGTTACCACTTCAGGAATCACATCTATGACTAGCATTATCTAACAAGTAACGTGTAGGCAACCCAGTATAGGTTTTTATCAGTTTATCCTATAGGAGATTGAATGTTAAAAAGGTCTGCCTATATCATAGGTTCTTGCCCATAATTCCTCTTGTGTAGATGCTGTCTCTTTCAAGCAGATGGAGAATTTGATAGCTTTTTTTTTTTTTCACTGTAATTCTAGTTAAGATTTTCTTTGTTATTTCTGTTCACTATCTTGCTCAATTCAGCTTTATTACTGTATTTATTGGTTTACCCATGATTTTACTGACAGATTAATATCTGCTTAGGTTACAATTTTTCTTCACCACTTCATCATAGGGAATTCATTCCCTATACCATTTTCTTCCCATTTTAATGTATTGACAATCATATTTTGTTTCTGTATAGTCTATCCTTTTACAGTTACTTTTGTTTCATCTTTTTTTATAATTATTATCACTCATTTCTTTTAGTTTCAACATTACCCTTTTCACTATTCATTTAATTTAGTTTATCATTTATTCTTCTTACCATTATTTAGTTTGTTGATTTCCTGTAGTTTTGTAAACAGGTTCATGTCTAACATGATTCTGGATTTTTCTTCAACTCAGTATCATATGAGATGCATTATTTCATCATCATTTTCTTCCCGTTTTTCACCATGTTAACTATTTCATTTTGTTCTTCTTTGTAGTTTCTACTTTTTCACAGTTATAATATCTAATTTTACTATGGTTCACTTTTCCCATCTAACGGCTCAACCTGTCTACCATTATCTTATAACTGTTGGTTGTCCCTGTTCTTATCATACTTCTGTTGCAGTATCTGATAGAACTCCTTTACACATTTTCAGAAACGTTTTGCAGAATATTTCCTTCATGGCTTCTATGCTATTCATTTTGTCTCTTTAGTGTTTAGGTACTTATAAGCCTTACTTTCTATGGGCTTTTAATTTTACCTTAATTCAGCTTCAGAGAGATTTCTTCTAGCATTTGTAATTCTTTTATGCCTCTCATTGTCATACCTTTTGATTCATGTTTATTTCCCATTATTTGATGTTCTGTTTATATTTTGGGTTTGAAGAAGGATGTCCTTTCTTTCCTCCATATTGGGATTTTAGTCATCTTCAGTCCATTCTCCCCTCATCTGGCTTCTTTGCTTTTATGTTGGTATCAAGTGTGACACTGCTGTTCTTTTTCTTTCTATTATAGGGTTTTTTTTTTGTCTGTTGTTTTTATTCCCTTATTCCTTTTTTAGGGGCATTGCTTCTGTGAGTGACATCTTTTCATACTTCCTCTCTTTCCATGTAGTAGATCTGTTCTTTTGGGCACTTTCACACAATATTTCACATTCTTGCATGTCATATTCTGGTTCTCTCACCCAGATTGCCATTTTTCTCATATCAACATATTCTATTCATCAGCTTGGTCTTTCAGTTATCTTGTTTTCTGGTAGCTTTATCTTCCATGAGATGATCTCCACATAGATCTCTATAATACATCTCTTAACCTCCTGTTACCTATATTTGATATTTAGTAGTACCTTCTCTAGCTAGGGCTGTTGATGCCTTTGACCAGGATTTATCCCATAAGTTCCTTTATGTTCATCCCCCATTATGTTACTTCCATAGATGGTTTCTGCAACTTATCCAGCTCCAATTTTTACCTCCATTGTCCATTGTCTTCTACCCTTTATCAACTTCATTTGTTGGTACTCCCTCCAGATGTTCATGTTGTTCTTCACACATGACTCTTATTTAGTCCTTGGCATGGAGATTGGGTTTATGCCTGTAGGTAGCTTTCTTTAAGGTTGTTCTATTCATTCTTTTACAATGGGCATTTATTAGCATAAATGGAACATGTTCTACAGTTAATCTATGAGTCAGGGATTTCCTGGGTGTTGGGTGGCATTATTTCTTCCCTGGGTTTTTGACAATACATCTTTGGTCCCTTTGATCTTGGGTTATCAGGACAATCTTGCCCCATACCTTTGATTTTTTTTCCCAAACCCACAGTTTTATCTCGCCTTTCCTTACTATATTCCTTCTGGATTAGTTATCCTCCCTGACTGCCTACCATTTTGATGTGGGATATTCATGCAATCTTTTATTTCTTCACTTTACTATCATTAGCATTGCTTTCCTCATGTTCCATGTTTTACTTTCTCTTTTATTCCTGGATTTCTTTCCCTTGATGTTTCTCATACCTTTTCTCCCACTCCCTTTTTTCTCCTTTATCTAGGTCTTTCCTTTCTACCTGAGACATCAGTGAGTGAGTAATCTCACAATATTTTTACTTTATAAACATTCCTGTTCTTGACTGTACCACCCATGGACTGTATGGGGAAAGCAGAATGGGATAGCTTCCCATACCTATCATACCATGATTGAATAAAGCTGTATGGTTTGCTTTTCAAAATAGGGTTTCATGGTAACCCATTGCACTGTCTCTGGTGATGACATTCCTCTGGACTCTTCATCACCTATTCACTCTCCTTTCTTCCTGTGGAGTGTGGGAGCTCTTCCCATTTTCTAGTTCCAAGTCACTGGGATGGTTGCCCATGGGTGTCACAAAAAAATGTTTATAATCATTCAGTTAAGTGTTCAGTTAAGTTAAGATGGTAGTGTTCTGCTGACGTAGATGAGATGTGACTTCCAGAGGAGTTGAGCTCTCATCTTACTGGATGATGTGATCTTATGATACCATTTCTACAACTGTTGGAGGTGAGCCATTTAAAAATGCAGTTCACCCCTTTTATTAAGAGCCTTTATCAAATTTGCCAAGTGGATATCAATACCCCTTGACCCAGTGTTGGATTTAGAGAATCAGTTAAAACAGGTTTTGGACTGTCTGTCTTCTTGTCAGGATTCTTTGTATGTGTAGTGGGTCACAGTGGCGGTACATGGGATTGTTCAAGTTCTGTCCTTGACTATCCCTTGTTCTCTCTTTTTACTGGAATGTTATTGCCATTTGGAAGGTCCCAGTCTGTTTCACAATCACACTGTTCATCTAGGGGTGCATCCTAGTTTACCCATTTTACTTATTGTAAAATTGAGTTACAATGTCTTTCACTGGTTTGATCACTTTCACGTCATATTCTCTCCCACTCAGATGTGCTCTTCTAACTATCCACCCTGATACCATACACAATCCACACACAAGTGAAGTATGTATCTGGCTCAAAAGTGATACAGTTCCCCTCTTCAGATCTGACTATCTCATCTATAGAAGCATCATTTGGATGCATTGGAAGGTACACATGTTCTTCCATCACACCAGTCTCTCCTAATTAAAATAGGATTCTATGTAGTCTTGTGAGTGTAGGGAAATACTGTATTGGGAGTTATACTTTTACTATACTGGAAAAGTATTTTCAGTAGGTACTTCCCACACTTCTGATACTTCTGTATTTTGCCATCTTTGAAGTCATAGTTTGTTAGAAGTGCACAAGGGAGTCACATACATCACTTGAACGTACTGTACTTCTGCTGGTGGAGAGGTAATGCATGATGATTTACATGAGAGATACATTGTAATCACTTGATTCCAACACGAGAAAGCAGAAGGCTTTTGGTATGCATAAATAAAAAGTTTGCATATATGGCAGCAATGAATGAAAATAGCTAACCTTATTAACAGAAGGAAGTGCCTATCAGAAATACATGCACAGGAAAAGTTATAACTTTAAAATTATTGTAGTTTATCTTAACTGCTTATGCTATAAATCAGTAATTAATGAGTTACTAGAAAATAAATAAGAAATTTATAAAAATTACATATTATAAACTTTTGCATGAAAAAATTTGTATCATTTTCTAAGTTTATAAAACTTATGGGTAATTTTGATAAAATTATGAAAATAGTTATTTAATTTTTATATGCTGATACTTGACTTGTAATTCTTTGTTTCAACTTCTGTGACTAGCTGAACACCCTATGTATTTTTTCAGAGGAATATCTAACCAAAGAGTGGACATATCCTATAGAACTTTATGGGATTGGCAAATGTGGCAATGACTCGTATCAAATTTTTTGTGTTAAAGAATGGAAGAAGGTAGGTATATCATAATACATTTATATTTCAAGAAAAACTTCAGAAGTCTTATTACAAGCTTAGATTTATTTTGTAAAAATGACCTCTTTTATTAAACTTTTTTACTTAATTTTACCTTCTAAGTTATTTGTAATTTTTACATTATTTTATAGTTGAATTCAGCACAAAAGTAGTAGAGAAAAGACAGCAATTTTCATTCAATGCTACCTACTGTATGCAAATATTTTTTTTGCATGTTACAAACCTTCTGCTTCCCCTCCACTGGAAATGACTCATTCCAGTGTGTTTCTCGTGTCACACGCTGTTGTAATTCTCTATATTCAGTTCCACCAGACTATCGCTTTTCATTTGACAGTGCTCATGTGTAGACGTTTATAGTTTTGTTTTAGCATGATTCATCTTTATAACTTAAATGGGTATACTTCTGAAGTGGTCTTCTTTATTATTCATTTTTTGGTTGTACAGTCAATTCCTTTATTTTTGATTTTCTTTCGATTTGTTTTTTTTCTCTGTCTCAGTCGTAAATTTGTATTCATCTATCAAACAATTTATTTGATTTATTATTCACTATGCATTCCAAGGTAAATGTTACTAAATTGTGTATCACACCTCCTATAAACACTTTTTCATTGGCAGCAGGTGGGTGTGACCCATCATTGGATTTATCTTCATTTATAAATTGTAAGATTGATTGTTATATTATTCAAATACATTCTCCTAAACGTGCTCCATTATCTTGAGAACAAATTGTACCTGTTCAGTGTGATGAAAGTTTTGATAGCCTTTTTCCACCACCAAATTTTGCTGTGTCTTCCTTGCTGCCACCTGCAGAATCAGCTAGACCTAATATGGCACGTTTAGACATGATTTCTCACTTATGTGATGTTTTACCCCTTTCTCAACTTCTTATGATCTCTACCCTCATTTCTTGTGTGATAGTTCTCCTTATTTATTCTTTCCACCTTTCCTGTTAAGCATTTTAACTCCCAATGGGTTGAGGGTGCCAACATGCTTTGCACTAGATAGGTTATGGATCAGTTTGCTTTGGTATACCATCAAATTGACTATCCATTTGTAGACTCAGCAGTTATGGTTTATGGTGGCACTCCCTGGTTTTCTGGTTTGTTTAACCCATACCCAGTTTTCACACCTTTGTCTTACTCTTACTTCTGTGTTATTTATGTACCATAAATTCATAAGGTATTCTTTAAAATTTGCACTGTTTAGCCATGTTCACTTGCTTATGTTCCATGGTCATGCAATGCACCCTGTTGAGATGGTGTGTTCCACAAGATTGCTTGAAGGTTATCCTTGTAATGGACTTGCTTCATAAATATGCCTTTCTCAGACTGTACAATCCCAAGGACTACATGGGTAAAGCAGAAGAGGATAGCTGCCCATTCTTGTCATGTCTTTTAAAAATAGGAATTTTTGGTCACCCATTGCACTAGCTCAAGTGTTGATGTTCCCATAGACTTTCCACTGCATTTCACACCCCTCTTTTTTTCTACTAGAGTTTGGGAGCCCTGAACATTTTCCAGTTTTAAGCCACTGGGCTGTAGACCATGGAGACATCCTCCTGAATGGTTTAATGAAATAAAAAAAACCAGTACAAAAATACCATTCAGGGCAGAGTGAAGTGGTGGTACTCTACCGTAAAGCACACAAAAATAAAAAAAGTGAAACATCACATTACATTTTATCCCTTAGATTGGAATCCATCATCCTAGCCCCACATGGATATGGTGTTCCAGTGGCCAAGTTTAAGACTGATAGTAAAACTAATCACCATTAGTCCTCACATGTGATACAGATGTCAATCTTTCTTCCTCTGTGTAGTGACTCAGGGTTGAGGCATTTGTAATTGTTATGGCTCTTTCCCTTCTGCTCTCCCTTGATACATGTTATTCTGAGGATTTTATCATGCCTGGGTTGTTCTGGTCAGTTTCACTGTTGAAAGGTTGATTTCTCTGTGGTAGACGTCTTTTTTCTTTTTTTTTATTAGACGTCGTGCTTCCTGATTGATATATCATTTTCTATTCTTAACATCTGCCCTGTTTTGGATATGTGGGTTTAAGATCCTCTCCAGTCTCATGAACTGGAGGTGAAGACTGTATGATCCTCATCCTGACCCTTCAAGGATATTGCTTCCCAGCAGCATGGGTTTTGGATGTAGTTTACTTGCCAAGTTTAGTCCACGGTGACCTAGCCACTCTACACCTTGGAGCACTTTCATTATTTTTTCCCACACCACATGGATATGCATCTTTTTTTTCCTGCCAATATATATCACTCCTTTCTCTGATAGGCAAAAAAGTATACCTGGTTCAGACAGTGCAGTATCCAACATCAGATCTTCAAATCTGACTTGTCTCAAGGTGTGTACTTTGGATGCTTCATTTACACCCATCCCTCCGCCTATTCAATGTGGAATTCTAGCTATTTATGTGAGAAAAGATAATGTTCCATGGTGGAAGTTATAATTTTCCTATATGTAAAAATGTATTTCTGTTACATACTTGCCACCTTCACACTTCTTCCCCATTGAAAATCGATGCTTCCAATTTCTGCCAAAATTCAAAGTGATAGTCTGGTAGAATTGAATAAAAGCAGTTGCATGCATAACAAGAATGTGTAGCACTATCCTTGGTATAGGGTTATTACATGATAATTTGCATGAGAATCACATTGTAATAAGTCATTTTCAATGAGGAGAGGGAGAAGGGCTTGTAGCATGGGTGAGAAAAAGGTTTTGCACACAGAGACCAGCACTGAATGAGTAGCTAATTTATACAGGTCGAGGTAAGTACCTGTCAGAAATACATTTTCAGTATAGGAAAATTATAACGATCGCATATATGGTCATAATAACAGATTTCTGATAAAAGTTAAGAAGAAAATTCTCTATTCCGTTTTTCTGTAAGACTTTCAACAGCATGTACATGTAGTTTTTCATACACTGTTAAAGTTGTATCAAAGAATATTCACTAAATGTTGTAATGATTCATGTGGCATAAATGTGTTTATGTGTACTCAAATAGATTTGCATAAAATTCAAATTGTAGTAATACTATCCAACCACTTTTGTTTTGCTAATTATTTCCTAATAATAAACACTTCACCTACTTTTTTTGTTGCTACAAAAGTATAAATTTAATGATAGATTTATTAAGGAAAACATAATTACTTACATTAAATATTTATGATATGTATGAATATATAGTCAAAATTGGTTTTATAATATTATGAATACATTTAAATCACTGGTGCATTGTAATACACTTTTTTATTTACCATAGTTTTTGGTGTGTGAGACACACCCCTATTTTCAAGACTATCTTCAGGGAAAAAATATTTCTCAGTTATCAATTATTTATTTATTCAACATCAGCATAATCTTTTATTATGCTTTAGAATACTTCAAACGTAGTGTCCATAATAAAATAAAATATGGTTGTTTCATTCATTATGAAAATTTTCAAAATCTTCTTTTGCATCAGTGAATTTACTGAAAACAAGTTTTGAAAATTCACTTCTCGCTTGTCCTCAAACAATATCATTTTTGGTGTCATTAAGGAAATTACTCACATCACATTTTTTAAATACCTTTATTGTGTTCTTTATGGATATGACACTTGTATTGTTAGAACAATGTCTAATATAAGTTAAAGAAAAGTGCCTCTAACAGAACGCTGTTCTGCAATAATTTCCCATAATAGCCCATTTTCTTTAGCCTATGAGAGAAAGAAAACAAGCCCAGAGAAATGTAAAGATTGACTGTGCTAGTTTCTAGTCCTTGCTGTGCAAAGTACAGTATGCCTAGGGAGACAAAATTTTTTACCTTCGGTGTGTAGGATGCAGGGGGTTTTTGAGACCCCCCTCTTTTTCTTAAAGTGTACCTTATACACCAAAACATATGGTACTAACAGTTTTAAAAATTGTTTATTTGTTTCAAACATCTTCCTAAATCATTTGTAAGAATGATTTAGAAAAGAAAATACTATTTAAGTTTCGTATATATTAATTTGTAATTATTTTTAGTTACATAATCATATTAATAGAGGATGGATTTTTTTTAATGTGTTTGCTTTTATATATGTATTATAAGTTGAAAGTATAGTTTAAATTACTTTCTTTTTTCAAAGGTGACGCCAACAGATTATATGCTAAATAAGTATCAGGAATGGCTATGGAAGAATCACAACATAATTGAACTATCTTGAAAATGTATAGATATCTTAATATTATTTCAGTAGTTTTTTATTATATTTGATACACTTTCTGGATACTTTATTTGATGGTTGCATAAAGATGTTGATGTAAATTTAGAGCCAGTGTAATGCTATACTGAACAAAAAAGATACTATTTAGTACATCTATGAAGTACAGTCCTTGAAGTTACCTACACTGTAACGGTATACCTTATTTTAGTTATTCTTCCATAACAAATGTTTAGTATATATTTTAAAAAAGTTTTATCAATAAAGGCCTGTAAATATTATATGCTTATCTGAAAATATTTTTCTTTTTGAATTTAAATGAATGAAAAATGTTTATTTATAAGAAATTATTATTATTGGATTCCATTAGTGTACTAAAGTGAGTATTATGGCCTACAGGGAAACTAACATACTTGAAAACTTATCCATTACATCTCATGTTTCGTAGTTATTAATCTTTTCAACTATTCACAGTTATTAATCTCACAAAATGAGATAGCTTTACAGTATGGAACAAAATAATGAGTTGTTTAATTTTTTGATTATTTTTTTTTGTAATATGGGAAATTATTTCGGTATATTTTTGGGAAAATAGTAGCATTGTTTAAATCATATTAGGTGTGAGTTTGAAAAATAGAAATTTACCAGGCAGGCAGTAGCACTACATGTGTAGGAATGGCTCTGTAATATTCATCAAAATGGTATTTTAAATATATTCTCAATAAGTCATCAAAACTTTACAATAACAAACATTTCCTTTTTATATAAATGTGTAATGACTGAGTCACAAGTTCTTGGAATGTCTGTAAATACCATAGCAAAAAGTTAGAATTTCTTGTTTGTCGTTTTTCTTACATGATGACTCAAAAATCAAAACAATGATATCAATCAATTTCACTGAGGTGACATAGTTTCAAATGGAGTATCTGCTTTTATAAATATTAATAATAAATAGTAGTAATTTTTTCCAAATCAGTTTTAGTGTAAAAGATGTTAATATTATCTCTTAAAGTTCACTTCTTTAGAGAAAAGTGGTATTCATCTAAAAATCTTAAGTACAGGGTGAAATAGGAATCACCAGCCAATAGTAAATAATAAATAATACAGTTTGAACATTAATGTATTTAGAACTAGACTGTAAGTACAACCTTCCTATGTCTATTTAAACACTGTATTTAAAAAAAAAAAAAACTTTTCCAAAATAATGCAAATAAGTTGTTAACGTTGGTGTTTGCATCATCCATACATGATAGTTATATGTGAACAAAGAGTAACGTTGATTGACTATATACATGAAAAACAATTTTTGTTTTTATACAAATGTGGAGAGGGTTCATTTACAGTGTGTTCAGATGTTTGTGGAAAATGTTTAACCCTATATTTTAGGAATCACCATAAAACGTCTGGTATGTTTTGCTGCAATTGATGTGACCTAAGAATTTGTCATTAAATTTTTCATAGTGAACTACTGGAATTACATTAGCTAAATTTACTGTTTTTTTGTCTGTTAATTTGTATAGTTTTATTAGAACACATTCAAAAGCATTTAATTTTGTTATCATATGGACTGTATGTTTAAAGATAAGACATTTACTATGCCCAGTAAAGACTAATATTCTACAGGAGTAAGCCTTGCTGTTTGTGAGTAAGAAACTGTCTTTATGGCATATTTTTGTGAATTACATTACCAGTTGTTAAAGTTTTATTCTTTGCTATAGCTTTGAGCCTGAAATATTGTTTCAGTGCATATCACAGATTTTTAGAAGGGGGTTGGGGATTGAAATGTACTGCTTTCCATGGAGTCAATGTCCAGTTATGCTTAGGGCTACTAAGTTTGCAGTCAGTGACACACTTGGGGTAAAAAAAAAAAAATCTCAATAAAACTGATTAATATTTGGCCATTCCCCTGCTGGTACAGTTGTACGTCTGCAGATTTACATTGCTAAAATCAGGGGTTTGATTCCCCTAGGTAAACTCAACAGATAGTCGGATGTGACTTTGCTGTAAGAAACACACACACACACGTACGTATTTGGCCAGGAAAGAAAAAATAACATTAATAAAACTGCTCAACGTTTGGAAGTTTCTTTAAAGAAAACCTCATGATGTTTAAATGGATTATTTAAGTCATTGGTAATAGTGAGTTTTAGCTGTTTTCTAATGAACGTATTAAACCTCATGAGAAATAAACTTCTCTTTGTTACAACAGAAAATAATAATCAGTAGCAAAGGCAGCCATAAATTACGTGAATCTTTATTCACTTGTCAGCATAGTCTCATAAATAGAAGAGGCAGGTGGTGCTCTCTATTGAAATGAGTTAAATTTAAATATCAACTCCCTGAATATATTTATGAAATATGATCCAGTGAAATAAATGATGTCATACAAGCAAAAATTGCAAGTCATCAGTTTGGTTGTAAGAAGCATAGGTGGGAGTTTTATGTTTATAAATGATTTTTCCATCGGAAATTTTTGGAGAACTGTGAAAAATTAAAAGGGACATGTTTCTGTTGTTTTTTTTATTACTATATGTATAAGCCATATTACACAAGGCTGTTGTGCTGAAATTCAGAAAAATAGTAACAAACTTTAAGAAAAAAGTATCTCTGCAGAGAAGTCCACTGTCAGTTTGTTAGGTACTACTATGTGAAGTGCATATTGGAGGTTAAGCAGGATTACCTTCACCTAGTTCACATCCGTACACAACACGAGGTAATGCAGCATTATCCTTCTTGTCGAGTGAAAGTCATTATATACTTAAGAATAGCAAAGGAACAAAGGTAGGTAGAATGAAGTAAACAAAAATTCTAAATCAAATCAAATTCATGGCATGAATTTCGGTTTATAAATTTTTCAATTCTCAAAAAAGATTTCGGGGGCTGAAAGACAGCATGGGGTAGTCAGAAACTTTTATTCCTCTTCACCCCGCATGGTAAAAATATTAAATCCAAACGAATTTTTATACAGCTATTGGGTTTAGTTTGAATTTAATACGTAGAGTGGATTGTTGAGAAACACGTGGAGGACCGCGTAGAAACCGTAGCCCTGTAGTCTAAGCAAAGCACGTGAATTTTTTTACTATGTGTCGATGATGTTAGTCGAGATAGTTTGTGTTTGAATTTCGCACAAAGTTACACAAAGGCTATCTGCGCTAGTTGGCAGTGGTTGGTGATTACTAGCTGCCTTCCCTCTTGTCTTACACCGCTGAATTAATGATGGCTAGCACAGTTATTCCTCATGTAGCTTTGCACGAAGTTAAAAAACAAACAAGTATGCTTCACTGTACTGGATTGTAGTTTATCAAATCATTGTTCCAAAAGCATATTATTCTGAAATATTAAAAGTTGCTCATGAACTTCCCATGAGGTCAACTAGGTGTCAACAAAACGTTAAAAAATTATAAGGCGTTTCTTTTGGCCAAAAATTAGACAATATGTTTCCCAGTTTTCTAAAACTTGTCATACCTACCAGTTAATCTGAAAACCTAACTGGAAAACTCCTGTCGCTCCTTTCGAACCTATCCCAGCTTCTGAACAACCTCTCTGTCGTGTGATTATTAATTTTGTTAAGCTAAGGAGATAACATTTGTTTTTAATCACTTTCACATGTAATTTTATTATCATTAGGTTATGTGTTTTGATTGTGCCATGTACTGTCATGATTTTTGAAATTCAATAATTCTTTGACATTGTATTATATTTAATGTATTGGTATCAATGTGCATATGCATACACTCTTGCTCGAAAAATGTGATTTTTATTCATTTATGTCATTTTAAAACTAAATTCACTTTGCGTATTGCCCTTAAACTTTCAAGTTTTATTTCTCTACTACTTTGCATTACCCGAGTTCATTTTGATTCGATTTAGTCCCTTGAATATGGGAATGTTCTGACTCATATATATATATATGCAAAAACGGCTCATTTGAGTTGAGAAAATATTTTACGTAGAAGAGCGAACAACGTTTCGACCTTCTTCGGTCATCGTCAGGTATAAAAGCTAGGGCTTTTGGTGTTACTTTTGTACCCTACCTGTTGTCGATGCATTTTCAACTCTGTAAATATTTTAGACATTATGACAGGTCCTGCTAACGTAGATTTGAGAAGTCAGATGGTTGCCTAAGACAACACTGGGTTGAAACAAGGCAATATTGCAAGACAACTTGATATATCCAGGCAGACTGTCAATAGAGTTCTCAGAAGAAGAGCTGCAAATGGAAGTGTGAATCCCAATAGAGCCACGTGCCACTATAGCACGCGATGATTGCCGGATTCTCACCATTGCTCATCGAAACCGTACGATGTCCTTCAGGTCGATTGCTTTTGAGTTACGTGCGCAACATCTGATCCGGATTTCACGTTGGTGCAAGCTGGATACAGAACAAGACGGATGGTAAAGACACCTGTACTGATAGCTAAACATCGCAACAACAGGTCGCAGTGGGTTCAGCGATACCGTAATCTGATGATCGCACATTGGAATCATGTAGTTTTCGCTGACGAATCCAGATTTCTGCTCTACCCCCTTGATGGACAGATACGAGTGTGCAGGCTTCCTGGAGAATTGTTGAATGATGAAAATGTTCAACCCAACGTCGCAGTAGGTGGAGGTTCAGTGCACATTTAGGGTGCATTCTGTTCTGCAGCTGTCAGCCAGTTGGTCATTCCGGATCAAAATGTCACTGGTGCTGTGTATCAGGATATCCTGGATTGTCACTTACTGCCATTTGCCCAGGGTATTTTCCAGGAAAATTTCCGGCTGCACCAGAACAATGCAACAGCTTATAATGCAATGTGCAAGATTTCTTGAAACAACGTGGTGTGTCGGTACTTGAGCAACCACCTCTAAGCCCAGATACTGACCCAATAGAGCATCTGGGATGAACTTGGCCGTGCAGTCAAGAATAGGAATGATCCGCCTACAACTCTACAGCAGTTACACCAGGTACTGACTGAAGAGTGGAACAGAATTCCAAATCAAAGACTTGTAACGTTAGTTGAGAGTATGCTACACCGCCTAGCGTACACTATTGCAGCACGTGAGGGCCACACACATTATTGAGTTAAATACTCTGATGTGAATGTAATTCTTACACATTTACTGAAAGTTTCAGGTTTATACTAAATATTTTCACAAAATGACAGTCTTATTAGAAGTGGAGAAAAAAAAAGCCCATTTCTGGTGGTACAGATCTTAAGTTCTACAGAAATTTCCACAAAAAAAGATATAATCATAAAAATATTACACGAATGTTCATGTTATAAACTTACCAATAATTACCAAGGGAAAGGCATTGCACACTTTAAACACACAAGAAAAATAACAAATAAGGGACAAATAAGCTCAAAGTACCACATGTAATAACCTTTTTGAGCAAAAGTGTATAATATCTTAGTAAAAAATTGTCTAATGCCAGTTTTTAATTCTCTAAGGATTGAAGTATGGATTTAATATTATTCTAATGCCTATGTTTGTTTCAGATTAATATATATTTAGAAATGTATGTAACTTATATTGATAAATGTGTGTTTTACAAGTTTCATCTGTTTTCTGAATTTATAAATATCAACAATATGTGTGTGTTTTGTTTATAGCAAAGCTACATCGGGCTATCTGCTGAGCCCACCGAGAGGAATCGAACCCCTTATTTTTGCTTTGTAAGTTTGTCGACTTACCACTGAACTAGCGGGGGGCATATCAACAATATATATTTTACGAAAAAACCATAGCATATCTTCGAATATTGTTTAAATTTCGAGAATTTTCCCTAATGAGTATATAAAAGTGAGCCGTAGCAAGACGCAAGGAGACAGTTATGGAATGTTGTTGGTATGATGTGGTTATAACCTTTGGAAGCTGTAATTGTGATAAACACTTATTAATCGGAAAGCTACAGATATTTGACCGAAAACGTTTACATGTTTCAAATATTACAAATTTTGGACGTTTGTATTTCTACGAGGACATTAGATATCTATCTTCCTCTAAAAAGTAAGAGCTTCTAAACGGCGTTAGACCAAACAAGAATAGTGCTAACTAATATTCCCGTCAAATGAATTGTATCAACATAAAATTAATTCGCTTTTCGTGGACATTCAATTAACATAAACTGTGAGATGTAACGTATGTAACATAATTAATTGGAGATAAGTTATAGTACGAAACAGGTGGCCTGATTAAATTCTTATTTTTAACATATTTATTGGTTAGTGGTGCTTAGGGCTATCTTTATCATGTATTCAGAAGTGATCTAATTCACATAGGTCATTTTCTTACGAATTTTTGCGAAAAAACTTAGTAAATTACTATTGGACATTATATATTTGCATACGAATTACACGGTGTGGTAGTTCCGTTCATAACATACAGAATCTTATACCATTGTGCCTGAATACAGGAAATCCAAATATCAAAAAGCAAATTAACTTCACAAGCAATGAAATTAAACTATTAAAACAAGATACCTGGGATTGTTACTGCTCCCAACTAAATGAATAAATTGACTCTAAAAAGCCTCCCAGTGGCTCATCGATATGCCTGCGGACTTACAAAGCTAAAAACTGGGTTTCGATAACCAGTGGTGGGCAGAGCACTGATAGCCCATCGTGTACCTTTGCGCTTAATTCAAAACAACGACTCTAAGAAATTTTGTACACATTTAAAGAGATTCACAAACAAGTAAGACTAAAAAATGTCTGACCATATAGCTCACAAAAATAAACAAAAAACAAAAGCTTTTATTGTTTGTTTGTTTGTTTTTGAATTTCGCACAAAGCTACTCGAGGGCTATCTGTGCTAGCCGTCCCTAATTTAGCGGTGTCAGACTAGAGGGAAGGCAGCTAGTCATCACCACCCACCGCCAACTCTTGGGCTACTCTTTTACCAACGAATAGTGGGATTGACCGTAACGTTATAACGCCCCCACGGCTGGGAGGGCGAGCATGTTTGGCGCGAACCCGCGACCCTCAGATTACGCCTTAATGCGCTAGGCCATGCTAGGCCCAAAAGCTTTTAAAGACCAAATAAAGTTTGTATAATAATTTATACAATAAATATATAAAAAATGACACTTATATATACCAATAAATTTCTACCCAATGTAACAGTTTTCCAAAATAATTACGATCCAGTACAAAAAAAAAAGTCATAAACATAATAATTAAAATAACTAAACACGAGGTTATACTATCCATGAAAAAAACCCCAAAGAATTGAGAAAAGATTAAATACAAACAATACCGCTAAAAAAAGGTACTCTGAGATTGTTTGACCTCTTAACAGCTTTATTTAATCTATTCCTAAATTCGGGATACATTCCTCCCTCTTGGAAGCAAGCAAATAATCTTGTATTTTTGAAGAAAGGAAAACCAGCAAATAAGCCGGAAAATTACAAACCGATCAGTCATAATTCTTAAGAGAATAATTAGCAAAAGGATTTCAGATTTTCTATAAATTACACAAAAAATTCCTGATGTTCATAATGGTTTCAGAAAATTTCTGAAAACAACTGACCATTTAGATAGCTAATAGATAGCTTTAAGTTTAACTCCAAGAAGTGCATTGTCGCTTGCTTTCTCGATATCGAGAAAGCATTTGACACTGTATGGCATAATGGTTAGATTCAATGAAAAAAAAATTGGAATTACCTATAAGAGTTATTTGTTGGTTATCAACGTTGTTGACGATAGAAAATGTAAATATTAAGAGCACCTACTCGAAGTACTTAACTCCAGAGGCGAGTGTTCTTTACGGAGGAATAGCTAGCCATGTTTTGTGCATCCTGTGTGTAATTGACGTGACATTAAATGATATTAATTGTAGTTAACATTCACAGTCTGCTGATGATGTGGCCATCTGAAGAGGCTCAAACACACACTCAATTGCATCAAACAATACACCACCTGTGACCACCAGTTTTAAATAGTTAAGTACTGCCAGAAATATAGAATCAAAATCAGTATACTGAAAACAATTAATATTACTTACAAAATCACTTAAATATAAAGCTTTTCTTGATACTAGTTCATAAGCAAAAATTTTGGGCCTTCTGTATTACCCGTATTTATTTTACTCTTCAAGATGCAAGTGATTGAATTTCACATCAAGACTGGCCAGGAAGTTGAAATTACTAGTTTGATTTGTTTTGTTTGTTTCTTTGGAATTTCGCACAAAGCTACTCGAGGACTATCTGTGCTAGCCGTCCCTAATTTAGCAGTGTAAGACTAGAGGGAAGACAGCTAGTCATCACCACCCACCACCAACTCTTGGGCTACTCTTTTACCAACGAAAAATTGGATTGACCGTCACATTATAACGCCCCCACGGCTGGGAGGGCGAGCATGTTTGGCGCGACTCGGGCGCGAACTCGCGACCCTCAGATTACGAAGCGCACGCCTTAACGCGCTAGGCCATGCCAGGCCATTACTAGTTTGATGTAGTTAAATTCATCTCCAGCATTTTCAAACTTGCGGGTGTCTGTGTCAAAGAGACTGTTATCAATATCAGGAGAATACTCAACAGCTAAAATGTTTTCAGATTGATTTTTGATATGATAAGGCTGCAACATGTGATGCAGCTGGGTAGCCTTTCGACGAACAACCTTATACAGACCATGGTACCTAGCTTTGAGTGGATGTTCCATAGTGGGTAAAAATACCAAGACCATGTCGTGAGGATGGATCTTATTCTTTTCAGCCTTGCGGTCATAAATGTTCTTCATTCTAAGTTGGGATGACTTGAAATTTTCTCGAGCCACTTCACAAGCACAGTCTGGACCAAAACGTGGAAACTTAATTCAATAAGTGCATTTCTTTCGGGTCATCTGCCAACCATTGTTCCTTCAGCAACTTCAAAGGGCCACGCACCAAATGGCCAAACAGCAATTGAAATGAGCTAAGCCCTAACAACTTCTGAATAGCAAGTAATAATAAATAAACTTCATCTCAATCCTTCTCATTATCGAGACAGTAAATCCGAATTATACTTTTCAAGTTAGAATGAAATCTCTGAAGAGCACCTTGTGATTCGGAATGGTGCGCACTAGATTTAAACGAGCTGATAAACAACTTGCTGAAACAATCCAGACATAAAATTTGATCTCAGATCGGACTGAATTTATTTGGGCAAGCCAACAGAAGTAAAAAAATTAATCAAAGCCTAAGAAAACTTTTAGTGAAATGTTTCTTAAGGAGATTGCATCGGATAATCGAATCGATGCACACATGATAGTCAACAAATACTTGTTCCTTGATCGAGTTTTTGGTAAAGGCCCGACACAGTAAATAATCACACGACTGAAGGGTTCTTCGAAAATTGGGAAGAACCGACAAAGAAGCGACAGAAATTTTCAGGTTAGATCTTCCGACCAATTGACAGGTATGATACATTTTACAAAACTGGAAAACATCTTGAACCTAAAATGTTTCATAATCTTGTTATATGTCTTGTTGATAGCTTGGTGCCCTCCAATAAGAAGTTTATGGGCAATTTTTAATATTTCAGAATGATATACTTTTGGAACAACAATTTGATAAACTATATCTCAAGTTGGCTGGTATGGTATCAACACTTTTATCAAAATAAAGTTGTTCTTTACTTTATTTTAATAAAACTTTTAGTACCCATATCAGCCGTCTTGAGATACGTTTTTACTTCAAGTGGGTTTTTCGTCATCACCAATTTTATAAACTACAACCAAGTCTGAAGCTGGTATATTTTGTGGTCTCGATTTTCGCACGAGCACACCATTTTTGAAAAGCTAACTGTTTGGAACTTTCCAGTTTATCTTTTAGGAATGCATATTTAAATAATAAAGAGATCTGTAGATTCCTTTCTTGCTTAGTGATACTTCTAGAAAAATGAACTTCAGAAGGTAAACCAGATTCCTTACGTTAATTGTTGTAACCCACCAATGAATTGTCAGTAGGACAATTATTCACGAGATCCCCATCGGACCCACAAAATGTCTTAAGACAAATCCATAATATCATCCTCTGAACATGTCTGGCATTTGTTTTAGCTTAATTTCTCAGCCTAAGCGCGAATTACAGCACACGAGGGAAACACGTCTGGATTATCCTCAATGACAACATCGTTATTTTAAATGAAACAGTGATCAGCTCACTAACTTCTTTGGGTTCGGCAGCAACTCTTTCCTCAGCTAAATCGTTTCCCAACAATAATGATAAACCCTTAATTGACAGACTAAGTCTTACTCCAACCACAACTGGTCCCAAAACTAGAAATTATGTTAAATAAATATGATGAAGAGGAATATTAACAAAGCAACCCTCAATAACTTGAGCAATAACAGACTCACCAGCGGCAAAACTCCATTCTAAAGCCAATACACTTTCTAGAAATAGTGACTGAGTGGTTCCAGCGTTTCTTAAAATGCGTGTGGGTGTGGGATTAACAGTGTTATTTGTCAAATACACAGAACCAACAGACACAGAAGGTTTCAATTTCTCCCTAACTACATTAACTTTTTATCAGTGACCAAATCAACCACATCAGATGATCTGGTGAAACTACTTTCATATGTGGGCACAAATGCACTCGGTGTTGCCTCCTTTTCTTTTCTAAACTCCAACAATCGCACATAACATGACCAAGCTTTTTACAAAAGTAACAGGCAGGCTTTGACGATTTTGATAAAGTTTAATCATGATTGTCTGAATATTTCGAGCCATAGAAGCTGGACTTTAAAAAAAAAAAAAATCTCAACTTTAAAGGATTGGACAGATTCTGGTTTTTTCCCGAGATGTCAAAAATTTGTTTTTATGAAAAGTCGTTTTATGTGTTAAAGTGTAATCATCAGAAAGAGAAGCTACTTCCTGTAATGTTTCAACTTTCTTTTTATCCAAATAAGTTTAGAGGTTAACAATTCCTCAATTAAACAAAAGTGTCTTAATTTGTCGAAAATTATCAGTATGTATAGAATTACACCATCGATCAAAATAAACCACTTTTTCATTGACGAATTCCATATAAGTCTGAGTATTTTGCTTGAGATAACCTCGAAACATTTGGTGATAAGCCTCTGGTATGCTTTTAGGATAGCTGTTTTAGCCTTATTATAATCTGTACAATCTTCTAGAGAGATAGCAACATAAGCTTCTTGGACTTTGACAGTCAAAACACTGTAATAATAATCACCATTTTATGGTAGGCCATTCCACGGTTTGGGCAACTTTCTTGAAATGTTGGCACTATTTATCAACTTAATTTTCATTTTGCTTTGGTCGATCGAAATTGAGTCTAATTTCAGTTTCTTTCAGCCTAATTTCTTGCTTGGCTTCAATAAGGACTTATTCGGCCTCGAGACGTTTACTTTCTCTCTCTCTGCTTCAATATGACTTGCTCTTTTTGAGTTTCAATGCGGGTTAGTTAGAGTTCAATTTGTTTTGTTTTTAATTAGATTTCTAACTTATTATTTTACTCAACTCTGGTTGACTAGTGAAGGCACTAGAGTATTTCCATAATTCTTTCTCAGACAACATATTATCATTGACTAATATTTCAACTACACTTTTTAATTCATTTTTCATTGATTTTTTTATCTATTAATTCTAAACTTTTGGCAGTTTCAAGCAGTTCACTTTGATTATATTTTTCAATTCTTTAAGGGAGGATGATTAAAGAAAACCTTAATAACACTATATAACAAAATTTTTACTTTTTCTTGTTTCTGGGCAGAAGGTGTTATTTCCCAGTTGCTTATGCTTAAAGTAAATGGAAAAGACCTATTTTTCTCTTCAGATTTGCTTTTGTGACCTGGGTAATGAAATATTCAAATTTATCCATTCTCCAGAACATTCCAGAGATCTTGGTCTAGCAAAGTCGAATGCCGAGCTTTTGACATCTAGGCTCAGGGATTTGTTAGATGAAAGTGTACAAGTTGCAAGTCAGAGGAAGAGTCACCAACATTTCTCAAACTCCTTCACTCGTCAAGCTCCTTCTGTCACAATGCATCCAGTTTGTACAAAGCAATTGGAATTATCTGTAACTCGAACGAGTGGCGCCTGTTCATTGATAGCTCATCCTGAAGCCTCAAAACTGTGCTGTTTCATAACGGAAATAAGTATCCGTCTCTTCCCCTGGCTCATTCAGTGCACCTCAAAGAAGATTACAACAGCGTCAAGGCCTTGCTAGAAGCCTTAAAGTAGGATAAGTATGGCTGGGAGGTTCTCTGTGGGGAGACACAATGTTTAGTGTAAGCCACTAGTGGACTTCCAGAAGATGGTGTTCCCACTATTGCACATAAAATTGGATCTTATGAAACAATTTGTCACAGCTCTTTATAAGGAGTCTGTAGCCTTCAAGTGCCTTCGAGACTTCTTCCCTAAGCTGTCTGAGACATAGATCAAAGATGGTGTCTGCACTGGTCCACAAATAAAGAAAATCTTGGAGTGTACAGAATTCCCTAAGAAGCTCAGTAGAAGGAAAAAAGCTTGGGGCAGCTTTCTCACAGTGGTTTAGGACTTCTTGGGCAATCACAAGGCCGAAAATTATGTGGAAGTGGTTGAGGCTCTGGTGAAGAACTACGACAAAATGGGCTACAGGATGTCCCTGAAAGTCCATATCCTTGACTCTCATCTTGATAAATTCAAGGAGAACATGGGAGCATGCTCAGAGGAGTAAGGCGAGCGCTTCCACCAAGATATACTGGACTTTGAACTCCGCTACCAAGGAACGTAGAACGAAAACATGATGGGCTGATACCTGAAAGTGATTTACATTACAGTTGCAAATCTCGAAAACTTTTTTTTTGGAATTTCGCGCAAAGCTACTGTGCTAGCCGTCCCTAATTTAGCAGTGTAAGACTAGAAGGAAGGCAGCTAGTCATCACCACCCACCGCCAACTCTTGGGCTACTCTTTTACCAACGAAGAGTGGGATTGACCGTCACATTATAACGCCCCACGGCTGAAAGGGCGAGCATGTTTGGCGCGACGGGGATGCGAACCCGTGACCCTCAGATTACGAGTCGCACGCCTTAACACGCTTGGCCATGCGGAGCCATCTCGAAAACTACTCACTTCTAAACATTTTTGTTCATTTTTGTATAACTTTAGTATAAATACATGTAAATATTGATTCATATGTTGTTTTATTCAGACCTTATGTAAATGAAAAGTTGCAAATTTGCCCGTTTTGTCATAAAAGATAGGTTAATTTCTAAATTTCATTATTCATGTCACAAAAGCAAAGTTTGAGGGGAATAATGGCCATTTTCTGTACCTTTACAACATAAGCAATTAAGAAGTAACACATACTATCCAGGAACAAAATTTGTGTTACATAGTGAAATCAGACATGATCAAATATTGCTGGCACTAATAAATATAAATTGTATCATTATCTGAATTTTAATTTATTTCAAATTTTGACTTTGTTTCGGATGTTGAACACGAGCTCCCAATTAATTATGCGACGTAATATAATTTATTTTGGACAAGGGTTTCGATTTATTATGTTATTTGCATTACGTATCACTAATTCAAATAACCATAAATTTGAAATTAGAAGTTAATTAAATATTAATATGTATCAAATTTATGGTGTTTGACAACAGGATTGATACACAATTTTTTTTTTATATACAAGCCAGGGATGTGAAACAGAATCGAATTCGATAAAATTGATACTTTTTCATGAAACAAAATCGGCAAAAAATCAAATCGAAAAAGTTCCAGAAACTTCAACTGAAATAACATAAAGGAACTGGCATTCGAACTCGAATCGATAAAAATTATCGGTTTTCAGTTTTTCACGGGAAACTTTCGGATATCTAACTTCGCATTGGTAGAAGATCACTTACTGCATGTGCTTTTCCCCAATAAACACAAATCTTCAGCTCAGAATGGGCCTTTCTCTTGTGTTAGGGTACTCATTATATAGTTCATCTCTCTTTTTTCCTACGTTCTTATTGTACTCATTAACCCTCCACCTTAATCTGTCCTACGTATCAAACCTCTCAAGAGAATGGTATTCTCACAAAAATCTTGTCTGCTTCCATTGTTATAAGTTATTAATTCATTAATGAGGCTGCTGCTACCTTTAAAGTGGCCGCTGAATATTTGTAGATGTGACAACACGGAACAAAATCGAGAAGGAAGGGGCGCCTTTGAACCTATTTAGGGATTATGAAAATGACCTTGTTGAGAGAATGTGCAGTTACTTTCCTTTCCAAATCATTGATCAGTATATAATTAGAATTTGACCTCATTAAGTCCAAAATGGGCTTCCTTTGATATCGACATGATATAAGAGTCTTAAAAAACCATGCTAATTATAAAAAGAAGTACTATCATGTTTTCCCATAAATGAAAGCACAGTTACTTTCATTTTGACTAAATTCATACATCTCTGAAGCTGATAAAAGTTTCTGATTCAGCAATGTCATTCTAGACTGTTCTTATTTGCTGCATTTGGTATCTTGAAATAATTAACATGTTATTAATGTGAATAATTCTTACAGCATCCAGAGAACAAGATGAAATATTATACAGGAAATACATGTCCTAATAATGGGGTATTATTAAAACCCAGATGCAGCTTTAAATGCAATATATTTCATTACCATATATTCCATCGATGAAATTATGAACTTTTAGTATGTTATAAATAATGGTCTACTTTATAGATTTGAGAAGTTATGAAGTGATATGAAAGTTGTTCTTTTTTTGAGATATTAAGCTCAAACGCAACTGAGATTCAGTTTAGATGCTAAACAATAACTTTGGAAAGCGTGATCTCTTGAAACACATATGTGATATTGTTGAGTGCAGTGGATGATAAACAGCAGTTTTGACAATTAAGTGTAATGTAGGATTATTTTTAATGATATATTAGTTATTAAGATACAAATTAGTTCAGATGAACCACTTTATTTCTAATTCTATATCTATTGCTATTCTTTATTTCTTATGTGAGACTGGCGAATGGAGGTTAAGACTGATAGACAGTGTATCCCTACCGCTATTCTTAGTCACCTCCAAAACCTATGGTACATTTTATAATTCCACATTGTAGCTTGTACCCTTGGATCTTTTCAGTTGATGCATCCTTTTTTGTTGTTTAATTTGTTGTAGTTTTTCGGCTTGTTTTTGAGTTAAGATAATAAATTATATAACCAGTCAGAGGTTTGGTTTGTTTGTTTTTTTAATTTCGCGTAAAGCTACACAAGGACAATCTGCGCTAACCGTCCCTAATTTAACAGCGTAAGACTAGAGAGAAGACAACTAGTCATCACCGCCCACTTTAAGATGTTGTTTTTAGGTGTTTCTGGGAAATATAAATTTTTAATTTTACCTGGGAAGTTTGGCTGTTGGATGTCAATAAAATTGTCTAAGTTGTCTTCCTTCTGTTGGTTGTTTTCTTGTTTTTATTTTCTGTGGAAAGTAGCACAAGTCTCCTGCAGGGCTAGATCTTCTAAACATGTTTTTATTTCTAAGGTTGGAATGTTTCTAGGTGCTATTGCGAAGTTGAGTCCTTTGTTAAGTAAATGTACCTAGTCTGTGTTTAATTGTCGGTCGGATCTGTTAATTATGAGGTTAGTCAACGGTTTGTCATGTTGATGTCTTTTCTGTTGTTTGCATCTTAGTTTTTCTAGTTTTATGTTGTGGCAGATCTTTTTGTCTCTGTCATTCCTAGTGTTGATTTGGTTTATGTTTCGTTGTATAAGTCCGTAAACCTCTGGAGCATGCCAGTTGATGGTCTAGGTTCATTTTTTTTTTTTGTAAGTCATATAGTTCTTTGTATTTTGTGTTCAACATAGTTTTAAGTAGTTTTTTCTGTAAATTTTGGATAATGTTTGTGTATGTATTAAAATTTGTTGATAGTTTTACCTTTACAAAAGTAGGGGTTAGTTGTTCTTTTCTACATTGTTGAATGAAATAGATGTCATTTCTTATTTTGATATTTCTTTGGTTTAACTTTCTTAGTTTCTTAACGATCGTATGAGCGTGTACTGTTAATAGTGTTGTAAGGTATGTTAGTTCAGACACAATGGTAACAGGTAAGTACAAAAAACACAAAGACTTACACTTCTCGTACAATCGCCGTGATGAAACAATAATCAGTGATGTCGAGAAAACCCACTTGCAGAGAAATATATATGTAAAAACGGCTCGTTTGGGTTCAGAAAATTTTTTACGTAGAAGAGTGAACAACGTTTCGACATTCTTCGACCACCGTCAGGTTCATAAAGAAAGAGAGAGGTAACTGACTAGAAGCTAACCACATGTTTAAAAGGGATTGTGTAATAAGTGACGGAGTGTAGAGAACGAGCTTAGATGTGGAATATACAATTTTATATATATATATTTTTTTAAATTATTATTTATTATATTATATTTTGGCCTGGCATGGCCTAGCGCGTAAGGCGTGCGACTCGTAATTCGCGGGTTCGCGCCCGCGTCGCGCCAAACATGCTCGCCCTCCCAGCCGTGGGGACGTTATAATGTGCAGTCAATCCCACTATTCGTTGGTAAAAGAATAGCCCAAGAGTTGGCGGTGGGTGGTGATGACTAGCTGCCTTCCCTCTAGTCTTACACTGCTAAATTAGGGACGGCTCGGTGGGCTAACAACCTACTTACTTAAATACTTGTTGAAGAATCCGCAAGCGATTTCGGCCCTATGTTCCTAGATGGAATCTAATGGTGATAACTAACTAACTAACTATATTATATTTTAATATAGATATAAAGGTGTTCCTTTGTATTGGTTTACTTTGGGCTTAATATGTTTTGTATAAGAAAGGCTTCTTTAATTTTGCGTTTGTTTATGTTTCTTTCTTTATTGAATATTTGAGTGTTTTCTATGGTTATGTTGTGTTTATTTGACTTACAGTGTTCGAAAACGTGTGAAGGTGACTTTTTATGTTCTTTAAATCTGGTTTCCATTTTTCTACTTGTTTCTCCAATAAAAACATCTTAAACGATTTTTCCAAAGAATTTTCTCACAAAACAGAAAGTTAAAAATAATCTCACAAAAAGAGACGTTAATTTCATTAAAAACTTAAAACAAGACAAAAACATAAAAATTCTAAAAGCAGATAAAGGTAACGCTATAGGCCTGACATGGCCTAGCACGTTAAGGCGTGCGCTTCGTAATCTGAGGGTCGCGGGTTCGCGTCAAACATGCTCACCCTCCCAGCCGTGGGGGCGTTATAATGTGACGGTCAATCCCACCATTCGTTGGTAAAAGAGTAGCCCGAGAGTTAGCGGTGGGTGGTGATGACTAGCTGCCTTCCCTCTAGTCTTACACTGCTAAATTAGGGACGGCTAGCACAGATAGCCCTCGAGTAGCTTTGTGTAAAATTCCAAAAAAAAACCAAACCAGGTAACGCTATAGTCATAATGAATACGAATGAATACAATCAAAAAATGAAGAACATCCTATCAGACACTGACAAATTTAAACCAATACACACAAATCTAACAAAGACACACGAAACGCAACTAAACAAAATACTACTAAAAATGAAAAAAAGCCAACACAGTTTCACAAATACTTTATTCCTACCTACGCAAAACTGACTCACGCATACCATAAATATACGGCATCCCCAAACCTCATAAACCAGATTGTCCATTACGACCAATAATGTCCACATATGAATCGTTTAATTACAATCTTGGTAAATACATAGCATGGGCATTCTCCAAATATGTAACATCAGCCAGCTCATTCATCAAAGACTCTTTTAGTTTCAAGTCTAATCTAAATCAACTTAATCATAAAGCCTTAATGGCCAGTTTCGATGTTATATCCCTCTTTACAGAAGTTCCAACCGCTGAAGCCTGCAAGATAGCCTTAGAACTCTATATCCGAGACCCTAACCCATCTATAGACATTCCCAGCAACCAATTAGCAACCCTCATAGAATTCACCACGATGAAGACAAACTTCATGTTCAACAACCACAACTATATACAAACAAATGGCCTAAGCATGGGCAACCCAGTATCACCAGTTCTAGCCAATATTTTTATGACACAAGTTGAAACACAAGCAATTAACACAGCATTACATCCACCACTATACTGGTACAGATATGTAGACGACACGATTGCGGGATTCACATCTACAGAACACACACTACTTTTTTTCAATCACATTAACTCTATACATCCCAACATTAACTTCACATGTGAACAAGAAGGAAGCAATCAAATATTATTTCTTAACCTCAAAATTACAAGAACCGATACACAATTTAAAACAGATATCCACCGAAAAATCACCTATACTGGACTATACATTTCTTGGGACTCAGCACATGAAATAAAACAAAAACTCAACATACTAAGAAACCAAATAAATACAGCCATAAAACTATGCTCACCAGATAAAATTAACGATGAATTACACAAAATAAAACAATACTTCTTCAACATCAATAAGTTTCCTCCACAAACTGTAGAAAACATTATACGCACACACCTAGACAGAAAGCAAAATCAACCAACAAAAGTAAATATATCTCACGAATCAAAAAATCACGAAACCATATTCTGCTGCATACCATATACTCCCGACATCAGCAGAAAAATAACCAACATTTGGCAAAAACTACTAACAAAATATGACATTCCAGTTAATACCAAATTTATTCAAAAACCAGGCACAAAACTGAGGTCTATACTATGTAAAAACTACACTGACAAACATCACACCAACATTATTTATAAAACACAATGTGATAACTGCCACGACTTCTATATTGGAGAAACAAGTAGACAAATGGAAACCAGATTTAAATAACATAAAAAGTCACCTTCACACGTTTTCGAACACTGTAAGTCAAATAAACACAACATAACCATAGAAAACACTCAAATACTCAATAAAGAAACAAACATAAACAAACGCAAAATTAAAGAAGCCTTACTTATACAACAACTTAAGCTCAAAATAATCCAATACAAAGGAACACCTTTATATCTATATTAAAATATAATATAATAAATAATAATTAAGAAAATAAAAAACAAAATTGTATATTGAACATCTAAGCCCGCCCTCTACATTCCGTTACTCATTACACAACCCCTTTCAAACATGTGGTCAGCTTCCGGCCAGTTATCTCTCTTTCTTTGTGAACCTGACGATGACCGAAGAAGGTCGAAACATTGTTCACTCCTCTACGTAAAAAAATTTTCTCAACCCAAACGAGCCGTTTTACATATATAATAAAAAACACAGCAAATCCAAACCACTAACTAATGTTAGTTTGTCATAAACAAAACAAAAATAAAACACACTGTACCAATTAAAGGGATCCCCAGGGAACAGGTTATAATGTGGGATATAAAATATACCTTTTAATAACATTTCTTTAATTTATATTTATTTAACACATACATATATTTATTACATAATGTTTCAGTCCCGGCATGGCCATATGGTTAGGACGCTTGACTCATTTGACTCCCCATCATACCACACATGCTCGCCCTATCATCCATGGGGGCGTTATAAAGTTACGGTCAATTCTGTCATTCGTTGTAAAAGAGTAGCCCAAGAATTAGCAGTGGGTGATGATGATGAGCTGTCTTCCCTCTAGTCTTACACTGCTAAATTAGGTACGACTAGAGCAGATAGCCCTCGAGTAGCTTTGCGCGAAGTTCAAAAACCTTTTTCTGCGACACTGTTTCAAAATTCTAAGGCTGTATTGTTGATTAAATATACTTTGTCTTTTTTATTCTGAAGGTGATTTAGTAATATAACACAACCAGAGTTACTTGTTCCTTTACTTTATAGCTATTCACTTCTACCATGGTTGCTTTCTGTTCTAAAGACGGTTAATTAGGTGAAAGTTTGGCCAATTACTTTTTCTTTTCAAGTATTCTGCCATCATTTGTATAAATAAAATATAAGAATTGCTACTTGGAACATTATTTTTAGAGATAGCTGTTTGTTGATATTTTATCTCATTTATTTTTGCTGTACTTCTTGTGTAGGTCATTCGTATAACGTTCACTGTTGGTTAGGATGATGGGCAATGCTTGATATTGACTAATAAAATAATAACCCAAGTAACATAGTGGCCATTTGTGCCCTACTGTGTACATTGCCTGCAGTAAAAAAGATATTTCATTCTGACAGTTTGTACTTGGCACACGTATTGGAAACAAGACTAAAATAATTTCCTCAGTCAAAAAACGAAAAGGGAGTAATCGTGGATGTAATTAGAAAAAAAGAAGTAAAAAATAAACAAAGGTATACCAGCCTCAAAACCTTTATGAGAATATTATAGAAGAAAGCGTTCTATCAGATGCAGCAGACGGACTTTCCTTTACTTGATAACCCACAAACATCAAACTTCACTTCAGAAATGCGCTTTTTTGTGAATCATGTATAAATTAATGCACATATATGTTAACATAAAGTTTTGTCTATTACTAAGATGTAAGGTAACCTCGAGGACTGAAAAGTATTTTAGTATTCAAATGTACATATAGTGAAAATGCAACAATTCAAATAGACAATACGCCAGAAGAAAGACATCATGATGTTAATGTTTCTGCTGTTTGGTCAATCTTGTTATTCGTTGGTGAAAGAGTAGCCCGAAATTGGCAGTGGGTGGTGATGATTAACTGCCTTCCCTCGTGTAGCTTTGCGCGAAATAAATTAAAACCAAACAGAATATTTTAATAATTTTATTTAACGTTTCTTTATTAAATCCATTATTTTTGTCAATATTTCAACATTAATAACAAAATATTGTAATTTATTACAAATTTTACAAAATCTGAATAATTGTGAAGTTATAATGTTTATAAATAATTTTATTTTAAAATTACATAGAGATTAAATACGGATGAAATTATTGAGTAACATTATAGAGTATAGTTGAAAAGAAGGTAACCAATATAGACAAATGAAGATTGAAATTATTTTTTGTAACTAATGATTGCATAATTCAACAGTAACAACAGTACTGCTCATTTTTATCACTTTTCATCAATACATTCATATGATACCATGTACTCGTATATCACATTTTTCACATATCATGAGAGAGCTTCTCTGTCAACTCTATTTTATTATTACTTTATTTAAAGTATTCATGGAATCTTTGCCGATATCTAATTTCTCGAAAAAGTCCATTAGATGTTAGAAATGCAAAAGTAACTAGTTAAGACATATTTTACTACATCGATTCGTTGCATAAAACTTTCATGAAGTTGTTTATTCATTCAACAAGTGAACACGTTTAAACTTAATACCAATAATACTTCTTCAATCGCATTTTATTTCTTTGACTTGGGATCCCAAAAAAACGCGAATTCATATCGTCAGCATAATCATTCTTTGTCAGATGTTGATAGCATTATTGGTGTTAATATGGTCCTTACGTCTGCATATAAATGTATCCACTGCGTTTTTATGTCCTTTTCCTTAGAAAAACGAAAGTAACAATTCTCCGTTTTCACTTGTTCTTGGCCCGGTATGGCTAGGTGGTTAAGGCACTTGACTCGTAATCTGAGGGTCGCGGGTTCAGATCCCCGGCACACCAAACATGCTCACCCTATCAGCCGTGAGGGCGTTATAATGTGACGGTCAATCCCACTATTCGTTGGTAAAAGAGTAGCGGTGAGTGATGAAGACTAGCTGCCTTCTTTCTAGTCTTACACTGTCAAATTAGGGACGGCTAGCGAAGATAGTCCTCGTGTAGCTTTGCGTGAAATTCAAAATAAACCAAACCAATCAAATTAAGTGTTAAAAGAGGTCAACAGCAGCACTGTTCTTTGTTTGCCGAATGTTTTACATTACAGTGACGAATGCTGCGAGAGAACAACAGTAATGTGGTGATGTCTTTGCGAAAGAAAGAATACGATACTCCTGTTCCTATTTAGTTCTACCAAATGTTTAATCGATCACGACTAGATAATCAGAGACTCGTCTTGAGAGATGGAACGATGGCGATCTACTCAGTGAATCCTGGTTTCTGCAAGTACGCGCATTGCATTTTCTTTTTGTGCATATTAAAGACTGTTCATTTAACTAACCTGCAACAGTTTTATTTTCCCAAAATAAATTTTAAGCGAATTTTGAAATGCAGATCAAATTTCCTTCTCGATCTTTGTATTAATAGTAGTTTTATATTATACTCGTTTCACAAAAAAAAAAAAAAACACAAAATTATGATGTCCAATATTTTTACCTCACGTTCGTTTTTTTCTTTTTTCTTTTAGCATAAGGCTACGCAATAAATTACTTTTGCCGTGCACATTGCGGTGAATTGAACCCCGGACTTTAGCGTTTTAAGGTACGAAACTTATAGTTATCCCACCAGAGAGGTTTTGTTTGTTTTAAATTTCGCGCAAAGCTATACAAGGGCTATCTGCCCTAGCCGTCCTTAATTTAGCAGTGTAAGACTAGAGGGAAGTCAGCTAGTCTTCACCACTCACCGCCAACTCACCACTAAGGCTTCTGAATTTATTTACTTTTGTCTAAGCTCCGTAAATTTTTTTATGGTAAATAAGAACTTTTTGGTTTTATTTACTTGTTTGAATTGTGGATAACAACCTTTTTTTTGTCGTAATTTAAACACTATAAAACACATTTTGCTAACCCCCTGTTGGACAGCATTAAGTCTACGAATTACAACGCTACAATCAGGGGCTCGATTGCATGTTCCGCAGTCTTACAATCTAAGGGTCGCTGGTTCGAATCCCTATCCCATCAAACATGCTCGTCCTTTCAGTCATCAGAACGTTATAAAGCCATGGTGAATCCCACTATTCGTTAGTTTAAGAGTTGGTGGTGGATGATGATGACAAACTGACTTTCCTCTAGTCTTTCACTGCTTAATTACTTAAGGCTATCGTAGATAGCCCTCGTGTAGCGTTGCTCCAAATTAAAAAACAACAACAAATAAACACATTTTGTTTGCTCAGAAAAAGTGAAACGTTAGTGTCTATATGACGTTAGAGCTTTGTTTATGACGCATAATTTGGTCTAGTCATGACCTAAAATTCGGAATAATAGACGAGTTGCAGTTATGTCACGCAATCACGGAATATAAACTTATGCCGTCATGATGGTAGGCTAGACGCCACATCAGTGCGCCTCAGTTAGCTGATCAGCAGTTCGTTTCTCATAACAGTTCTGAATTATTTTGACCATGGTGACTACATGCATAGCTGTTGGTTGTCAGAACAGACAAGACCAAGATCCAGGAAAGAGCTTTCACCGTTTTCCGACGGATCCTGAGCGTAGATCTCGATGGGTCGCTGCAGTAAAGCGAGAAGGTTGGCAGCCCACCAGAGCGAGTCGTGTCTGCAGCGACCATTTCATTTTGAATAAGTAACCTCTATTTATGCAGGAGATAATAAATATATAGTTTAGATTACAAATATAGGAGGGTTCTGAAACCACAAACAATATGCAATCGTTCTATAGTTGTGTTGAAGCTGTACAAATATAATATTATATTCTTTTACTTTTATAAAGAGGGGGAGAAGGGAGGGCTGCATAAACAGTCATAAACAAAATAGTTCTTGATAGGTCACAAAAAAACTATTATAAAATTCTATCCCATTATTATTGTTTAGCTTAACATGCATCACGAAAATGTATTGTATAAAATTTACTTTTTATTTAAAAGAACGATACATAAACAACTCGGTTGCTCTTGCCTCTTGGTTACAGTTTTCTTGTTTAATCAATAACAGTTAATGATTCACTTTTATTTAAATAAGAAAAAATTCAGACTGCAAGTTATTTACATATATTATTATATACTGGTACTTGTGTATTTGTCAACTTATATATATGAAAACAGCTAATTGTCACAAAATTATGTAATATATTTGTTTTTGTATTACAGGTAAGAGTGATGACCCCCTTTCCCCAAACTACGTTCCTTCACAGTTCCAATATGTGTCTTCCCCACAGAAGAAAAAGTCAAAAGTCGCTCTGGAAACATTCAACAGAAGATTAGCCTCCAAAAAGCGAAGAAGATGTGGTGGGTTTTTAATTGTCAAACGTCCGTTAAAACCATAAAAAAATGTTTATTTCAGTAACCTATGATGTGTTTGATTTTTGAGTATTTTTTCATATAAGTATGTCCTTTGTAACTTAATGTTTAGGTTTCTGATAATCATTTAATAAACATGAATATATATAAATCAATCACAAGTAGTTTTCATTTTGTTTCAGTGGTGTCCCAGAGTGAAAGTGACCAGTCTCTGCTGTCCATGTTTGCTTCTGTTCTCTTTGGAAGCTGTTGATGAACAGGAAGGTGGACCTCAAATTCCAGACATAGCCAGAGAGATCTCCATACAGACTGATCCTAGTGTGACTGATATTGAAGCTTTACAGATAGAGTGTCAGCAATTGAGAACTGAAAATATTGCTCTCCGTGAAAAACTTGACAGTATTTCATTTGATCAAAAATCTTTAGAAAAAGATGACAAAAAGGTAAATGTTCTCACAGGTCTGAACTCATATGCAATTCTGATGTGTTTGTATAATCTCCTGAGTACTGTATTAAGGCCAATGGAATCTCTGAGTGTGTTTCAACAAATACTGATAACACTGTTAAGATTGAGATTCAACATGAATATGCAATACTTAGGTTTTCTGTACAGTGTGCGTTCTTCAAAAATGTCCAGGTTGTTTCAGACAGTTACTGATGTGATATATGCTCGTTTAGTTCCAGCAACCATTTTCTGACCAGATCGTAATCTATTTTGCAAAACTATCCCCACCTGTTTCCAGAGAACATTTCCAAAATGTACATGTATCATTGATTGTTTTAAAATTTGTATTGAGAAACCCTCTGATTTTAAAGCAAGAACTCAGACATATTCCGATTACAAGTCACATGATACAGCAAAATATTTTATTGGTATTTCACCACAAGGAGTAATTATTTTTATATCCAAAGGCTATGGAGGCAGAGCAAGTGACAAATTCATAAGAGAAGATTCTGGGTTTCTTAACAACATCCATCCAGGTGACACAATATTGGCCGAAAGAGGGTTTGATCTAAAAGATACATTTGGCTACTATGGTGCTAAATTGGAAATTCCAACATTTAGAAAAGGTAAAAAGCAACTGTATGCTGTGGATATTGAAAAAACCAGACAAATAGCATCAGTTAGAATCCATGTAGAACGCGTCAAAGGTGTTACCAGACAAAAGTACACAATGTTGGAATCAATTATTCCAGTTACTGCTGTACATGGTGTTGATGTTGACAACATAAACAATCTTGATATATTGTGCATGTTTCCTGTGCTTTGGTGAATATGTGTCCTTCTGTTATTCCGAAATATTAGTAAATTATGTTTTATATCCCAGTAACATGTTATAGTTTCAGTAGTTATGTTTGTGCCAAGTAAATGTTTGGAGGTATTTGACTTTTATTTTTTCAAGTGAAAAAGAAAACTGGAAACCTGCATACACAAATAAAAATAAATATTGCAATATATCATATGTATTTATTTATGCTCACAAAAGTAAAATTGTCATACCCAGCCAGGTCATAAAAGATTACAATTTCCACATTTATCACTTAATATTTATTGGGCCCCGCATGGCCAAGTGTGCGACTCGTAATCCGAGGGTCGTGGGTTCGCATCTCCGTCGCGCCAAACATGCTCGCCCTTTCAGCCGTGGGGGTATTATAATGGTAGGTCAATCCCACTGTTCGTTGGTAAAAAGAGTAGCCCAAGAGTTGGCGGTGATGACTAGCTGCCTTCCCTCTAGTCTTACACTGCTAAATTAGGGACGGCTAGCACAGATAGCCCTCGAGTAGCTTTGTGCGAAATTCAAAAAACAAACAAACAAACTTAATATTTATCAGATATGGGTCGACTTTCATGGCACTGATTTTATCAATATAACGATCCCGATGATTATGAGTCATGCCTTTTACATAATCAGATAAACGTATAGGTCCATTCATATTGAAGATGGATCTGATATGACTAATGACAACTTTTACACAGTTCTCAATCTATGCATCCTTACATACGGTCGACTGTGCTGCCTGGTGATGTTTCCTACCAATATGGCGTCACCATTGAAACACGTGATTAGTGACGTCACATGTAAAGCCACTGTATTTGTGAACATTTTGCCACGTGCTACAAAGAGAGCAAAAGAAAATAGTTGAAGCAGCCCTTGACATATAAAGCCTGCAGTTTTGGGTTCGAACAAGGTCAAGGAGTATTATTGGTGTTTCCAAATGGTGTATCATAAAAATAAGATTAAGGGGTAATGGCATTACTGTCATCTAAGTGGGTAAGAAGTGATACCTCTCCACGCGTAGTTGATTTCAAAGCAGTTCGATATATCTTTGAATCAGGTAAGCCTAACGTTGTATTTCTAATCTAAAATTACTAGCCTAGAAATAGCGTTAAAAAGTGGATCATTTTCTTCGAAAGTTTGATACTGGACATGAATTTGACGAAATGAAGAATGCCAGAGTATGAAAAATGGAAACTTGAGGTTTAATTTGTGTATTTGAAAAGGAAAAATTCCAGTATTAACATAATTAAAAGTTGAATTTTGTTTTCAAGTGTAAATGCGAGACGTTATAAATTTTTGTATTGTTATACGCTCTTCTTTACTTACATTGTAGTGTATGAGTTATGTAAACCAGTTGTTTTGGATTTTTTTCTATATGAAGATTGATTTTTATTTCTACAAAATGTAACGTAAAAACTTAATACTAACAGTCAAGTCTTAGTTCATATTCATAACAATGAACCATTTGATTCTTATAAAGTTAAAGGCTATCCTTTCATACCCAACCTTTGAAATTTTAAAAATTTAAACAGTTTTAAGCTGATTTTATACTTTTTTAGGAAATAATTGATTCCACTGTTTAAAGTCCTTACTTTGTAAATTGCTGCCCTCAACTGTTGCTGACAGTAACTTATTCAATAAATCAATCGCTATAATAGAAGTATAGAACTGTTTTAACTGTAACTAAGTTTTATTTTCCCAATTTTAAACTTTTGTTCTCTCTTCATGCCATCTCGGGACATTGTACAAAGAAATCAAAACTGAAAGAAGCTTTCATACATTTGATCCAACAGTTAATTTTGTAAAGTTAAATAAGTTTACTGCTTTTTTCCTCCCTTCTTAAGAGAGAATAGATTATAACTCTTCCCTAAAGGATAATCTTTGGAATCATTCTAGGATCTATTCAACCTTTTTGCATTAAGTGTGTGTGTGTGTATACATATAAGGAGACTTAAACTGTACACAGTTTTACAAATGGGTCCTAATTAGTGTTTTGTATACAGATAATTAATTCCTTATCTTGTAATTACTTTGCCTTTATATACATCCTAAGTATCTTTACCTGTAATTACTAGCAACAGAGTACTATTTTTTTAATTTTTTTATGGCTTATGTGACTTATCCACCTCTATGCAAGAATTTTTTCCTTTGGTCATTTCCCATAAAACCTTCAACACCTTAATCAGGTCCTCTCTGACTTTTCTTTTTAGAAAAAATAAAACAATTCAGAGATCTTAATTTGCCTTTGTATTAAGACCTTTCCATATATCATCCTATTAGCTCTTCTTTGAACTCTTTCCACAAATTCAGTCTCTTTTAATTTAAGTCATTCTGTAATGGGATATACAATATTTTTGTATAGTCTTAATCTACCTTTTTATTTTATTTTGTATTACTTTTTTGAAGACATCCTGAAAAGTTGTTTGTGTTGTAATATTAGATTTGTTGGTTTTGGAAGTGAGAACTTAATTACATCAGGTAAATTCTTTCAAAAGTGTGTTTGTTTCCAAGTAAGAATCTAATTAGGTAGGTAAGTTGGTAATTATAGCTTCTATTTTTCAAGTTAAAAAATTACATATTGGTGCAAGAACTTTGGTATTTCATTGCATAAAAATGTCTTATTAGAAAGAAATGGTTCTATTTTAACAAAACAATTGTCAAACACATTTTTCATTCACATACAAGAAACTACAAATTTTCAAAAAAATATTGAAAAATATAAAAAAAACATACTTATATGAAACAAAACACTACAATTTAGTCTGAATACAAAACAAAAAGTATGATGATTCAATTTATGTAAAAAAAACCAAAAAACTCGGCAATTGCCAACAATTGAAACATTGTTCAAAAAAATGTCTTCAATATTTATAAAAATTGAAGAAATTTTGATGGCTGACTTCATTTGATTACAACATTCAAGTCTTATAGTTATCATTTTTCACAATGTATGCATCTTGTGCTTTATCAGAGTAATGCCAAATTTTTGTAAAACTGTGTATTTATGAATAACAATGCAGTATCAAAAGTTAGTTTGTTTTAAGGTGATCACGGAGGTGAGACATTATTTTGGATACTTCTGTAATACCTCAAAATTTTTAGTACAATTTGGAGTACCTAAGAGTTTAAGGTCATCATCTTTCATTACTAATTTACTATTTATTTTCTTATCTGTATCATTAATGTCAATAAAAATGAGCAAAAACCTCCACACTGATCCCCAAGGTATTTCACTTATAACATGGATCCACTTTAACTGTATTCTATTAAGATCAACCTTTTGATTTCATTGATTCAACCATGCTACAAGCCAGTTAATTTGTTTTTTCCAAACTTTTCCCTCTTCAGATAAAAAAGAACATCATTAAGAAAAGATAACAGTTTGTAAGGCAAAAGTTCCCTTTTGTTCAACCATGTACAATGATTTCATAAACCTCATTTAAATCAAACAATCTAGGCCTTGTCACTCCAAAAGTGAAACAAGCTAATTTCCAGGATAACTCCTGTTAAAAGTAGGAGTAACATAAATAATTTGCTGATCCTTAAGCACCTACTCACTTTCTATAGGTCTATCAAAAATGAAAGAGACCTACATATCTGATCTTTGGCTTGCTTTAAGATTCTGAGAAAATGTTTGGTTTTAGTGTTTTATTTGGTTTTGATCTTTCTAGACATCTTTGTTCAATTCTAATTTGCTCATGGTTTATTCAGGGCCGGGAATGTTACTCTCCTCTTTTAATAACAGATAGAAAATCAAGAATGTACCACCTCAAAACGACAGTAACTTGAACTTGCAATCTAATATTATTTCTAATGTTATAACTTTAGACTGAGTTACTTGCAGTAACTGAAATTGTCTGTTGCTAACATTCTTATTAATTTGTACTCTAATAACTACTTGTAAACTTTATTAATTGCAAAATAATACTTGCACAGAAAAAATAATTGCAATTAGATAACAAGTATTACTAGTTCCATTTTCTCAGTTTTAATGAAATACATCTCTTAACTCTCTCCTGTATGACAAATTTACTAATTATGCCTCTATCAATATTATTAATGCAAGTGGGGAGAAAAAAGCAAAAGTGCAAGTAACAGATTCAGAATGGCAAGGGTTCATTAATAACTTATTTTCTCTTATTCTGTAGAAAATATAGATCATGTTTTATCCATGTAACATTTTCCCTCAGTCCAGAAAATCATTTGGATAATTCTGCTTTTTCAAACTCTTTCCAGTAAATCAATCTCTTTTCTTAATAAGAGACCATATCTGTGCAGTATTCCATTTGAAATATTAGTGAGTTGTTTTAAACTTTTTTTTTTTTAAATTTAAACCTATATTTATGTAAATAATCCTAAAAATCTTTAGGATCTGTTAGTGGTGTACTAATCTTGGATTGTCATAATTTTCCTTGAAGTAATCCTTCCGGAACCTCAGAAGAAGAAAATCAACCGATAGTATTACAAAGCATTGCATTATCATTTCTGTGCTTGACTTAGCTTTAACCAAAAGAAAGAGACTGGAAAGAAGGTTGTAATTGGTTACAATCTTTATTATAAAAAAAAAAGAAAAGAAAAGCCACAATCAAAGTATAGTTTTTAAATATTGTTTCATTGTGAAGTATGCTACTACGATATAAGGTGAATGTTCATCCTAATCTGTTCAACTTAGATTTAATAAACTTTGCAACCATACAGTTAATATTGCCTATTCTGTCAAATCATCAGACATGGGGAGCCGTGAGGTGATGTGTATGTCTTCGCTACACTCAAACCCTTGTACAACTTGGAGAACAACTGGTTGGTATAGGATTCAATAATAAACATTAGTGTATTGACAATATTGTTGCCTTAACTGAAGTTTTGAGAAACTTTCCTTGTGCCTATAAATATAACCAGTATGATATGTCAAGAGACTATATATATTATTGGTTTGCTACAGTTGGTATACTATAAACCTAGGAAGCTGTGACTGTACATGTTATGTACATTCTGAAATTGGTGACAGCATGATATTCTGAAAGTTCATAGTTCTGGTAGGTCAGTATTCTACAAATGTAGATCTTGAGTCATTTTAGTTGTTGTAGTGCATAAACAGTAGTATATATATAATGTTATATTAGGGACACAAGCAAACAGCATTTTAATGTATATTTGTAATAATTTCAGAGACCTATATTATTGTTACCCTTAATTAAAGCTCTTTAAATCAATCTTTTGAAAAATTATGTAAACACTTTAATATGATTTATAGAAACAGGATGAAAAGTTAAATAATGATAAGGAAAATAAAGCAAATTCCAATACTAGTGGCAGAAATATTTTGGAATACCAAGCACTTGAAATATCTATCATAAATTATCTAGTAGAATTTTTTTTTGAAAATTGGATCCTTGAAATAGTAGTTTATTCCCCCCAAGTTGGCCAAACCTTGTGAAATGCCATCAGGATTATGGTTGAAAATACCATTAACAATCAAGGTATTTAACTACTAAGTCAGTACATTCTAATAATTGGAAAGGCTTCATATGACATTCCATACTTATAATTAAACTTGTATGTTAAATAAGCAGCATTACTTAGTGGGTTAGTTTTAGTTTTGGTCTAAATATGGAGACAAAGTGTTAGCTTGCTTTGATCAAAAACTAATTAAAATTGTCATTGCAGTAGCTTTTTTTGTCTTTATAAAATGGAAGATTTTTAAAGTAATTTATGTTTATTTGGACCTACAAAAATTGGTTTTGCTACCTCTAGATTATTTGATGAGAACTAAGTCATTTTGTCTCTGTACCTTCTTTCAACAAGCACATCACGCAACTATAAACACTTGAAAGGTTAAATAATGTAACTTCCTTTAGATTCACACAATATTTTTTTATTATTAAAGGTTATTACAATGAGAAAAACTCCTCCATTGTTTTCAAGTAATTTCATTTTTTCCGAATTTTACCTAAATATTTATATCGTTGGACTCCTTTTATATTTTATGTAAAAAGAGTGAAGTTTGAACAGTACAAATATGCAAAATGATAAAATTACAGCTGCTACTCTAACATTTGTTAAATCTGTTTTCTATCCTTCTTTTAATAAAACATATTTGCTAGTTACTTCTTTATTGTTTTGAGCAAGTAATTAAACTAAAACAAAATATACGCATATCCAGAACTTCTCTCATATACAAGTAACAATTGTATGAACTTGTTTATTCTATATGTAGAATTATTGTTTATGGCTGTTAAAGTATTTTAAACTTTAATGCTGTGACAGTTTAAATACATTAACTTTACAAATAAATTCTGTGCATGTTACAGTAAATTCATCATTCTTATACTTCAGTGGTTTTGATGCACATGTTGTATGTTTGTGATTTAAAATAAAATTATTATTGCATGGTAATTTACTTTTAACAAATTTATTTTGAGCTAAATATCTTAAAGTAAGCTGATGGAATGCAAATGGTATGTTTTTGTGAAATACTTTCTTAACTAATTTATAATATTTTTAGGGATCAAATTGGAGGCAAAGCCACAGGTAGTTGCTATGGCAGCAACATTATATCATCGTTTCTTTGAAGAGTGTAATCCTGAAGATTATGATCACTATGTAGGTAGTACTTGTGTTTCTAAAATAATGTCAGTTATGTTGATACTTGTATATTTGTATTATCAATGTACATCAGTGAAATTTGCATGGAACCATAAGTTTTTGATATCTTGCTTTTAAAGTGAAATATTTAAGTAAAATCTTGGCTTTCACTTTTTATTGTATTGCAGGTCTTGACAAATATTTTCAGATCCATCTTTTCTTAAAACAATTGTGCCATTATAATTCTAGACAATGATTTACATGTTTTGGAGAAATAAATCTTGGAAATTAATCTTGGTCTGCAAAAGCTCAGTGTTGCACGATATCTGGGGTTTTTGCATGCGGATCTGATGTTTAAAGCGTGCGTTGGCTGGTTCAAGCCTGGTCTTGCCTCTCTTATTTTTAGCTGTTAAGACAGTAATACAAAATATTTGTATTATGGACAACTTTATTTGACTAGTAATTAAAAATTTATAGAAATGCACAATACTCGTTAAGATTTGTAAAGGATTTCACTCCAGTTGTCATTCTCTGTTCTTTGCTGCATAGTGGGCATCATTTAACCATAGATGGATGTTCAGGTTGTGTTGGAGTGTTGCCCAGTCATGCAATGTCCTCTTCCCTATAGACAGTTAATATTTTCAGTCTGTTTTAACGAAGGCTTTTTCATTATAATTCCAAAGCATAAATTTGTACTAATATTTTAATTTACTTTCATAGACTTTATAGGATGCAAATGTGCTTCTATGTCTATAGAGAAAAGTACTGAACTTTAGGAGCTATATACTTGTGTTAGCAATTAAGTTAATCTAAAACAGGAATGGACAGTTGAAAGAGGAAGTATTATAACAGGAAAAGTGAAATTGTACTTGTGTATTTCACAACCTTTGCAGAAATGGAGCATGAAAGAATAAGTGACCGATCAATACTTGACTTCTGTGATAATGATTGTAACAACTTCTATAATTTTTCATGATAATATGATTGAATGACTGTTTAGAAAAAAAAATCAAAAGAAGGAAGTTTAATATATTGAAAAATGTTTAGATTAAACAATGGGCCAACTGGTGAGATACGCTAGTGCCTCAATTATCTGCTTTTTCTGTTATCCATGATTATTTATTTTCTCTGGATCAACACAGTTTGTCAAGGCAGTAGTGTATACTTATAATTGGATGCTATAACTATAAATTATATCTATATTTATGCAATAAAACTTGGACATTATATGGGTATTAAGAGTATTTAAAATGGGAAATTTGGAACAAATAAGTGTAACTTGATACAGAGAGGTGAAGATCAATAACTTAATTAAACATTTACTTTTGAAATTGAAAAATTAAAACTTGTATAACATTAAAATTGGAATTGTTAGTTTTAAATTTTGATGCCATTTTTATTGATAAACAAGGAGTTTAAATGTTGATATAGTTCTGTTAAAACAGTGTGACATGTCCACTTTAACATACCAGTATCCAAAAGGGTAAATGACAAAAAAGAAATTGCAAAACACCTTTATCTCTTCTCCAACTTTACCTGCATCATGAAGAAAGGTTTCCCAGAAGATTTACAATAATTCTTATCACTGAGATACTTTGCTCAAGTGTTCTAAATAAAAACTAAAAGGAAGCTTTTTATACAAACCGAGTAAAGAGGGCATATTGGTATAGGTGGAGAGTCACAATATTCAAGTTGCTAAAGTAATCAGTGATGTCGAGAAACCCACTTGTTGAGAAATTTATATGCAAAAACGGCTCGTTTGGGTTGAGAAAATATTTTACATAGAAGAGCGAACAACGTTTCAACCTTCTTCGGTCATCGTCAGGTTTTGCATATAAATTTCTCAAGTTGCTGAAGGTTATATATTGGGCAGTAATAATTTGAGTAAGCATGGTAGAGTTCATATCAATGGTTAAATGAGCAAAGATGAGAAAATATGGTACTTTTATAGGTGTGGTATAGTCAATTAAATCCAATTTCCTTTTTTTAGCTTAAAAGTATAGAATTTTTAGTTAAATTAAAGTTTTTAAGATACATGCCATGTACATGTTAACTATTCTTCATAAGACATTGTCTCATATCTATAGAGGTTTGTTGGAAACTCAAAGTAAAATTTACTAAACTGAAATAAACAACTGTCTTACAGTAACTTGCAGACTTATTCAGCAGTTAACAGAATCACTGAGTAATTAGCTAACTAATTGACTCAAGATTAGTAATCAATTTACTGAAGTTTAACTCGTGTTTTATGCTGCTTAAATTGTTCTAAACCATTGGAGAAAATTCCACATGCTCATAACATGGGATAAGACTTCATTTTGGCCAAACAATAATACAAATATCTCAATATATAATAATACAATAACATTAACAGTATGTTACACCAAAGTTATACCTGTGCACAATTACCTGATATTCATTAAAAAAAAATAAAAAAATAGCTCTATGGATCTTTCATTCAGGTGTAGCAATTTGTTACATGTGAAATAAAGGAAGATGCACTGTTTTTTAAGTCATAATAAAACTTGAGTTAAACAGCATTTCTGAATTGTGGTAAGAGGGATGAAATATAAAACCTTTTGCCTAGTGGAAAGACTGTTCCCTAATGTATGTTTTAATGTGAATTATTCGGTTGGAAAGTGAAATCCTTTTTAATGTAACTAATGCAACAGAATTGACAACTTGCAATTGATAGGCAGAAGAATGTAGTGAAAATAGATGAAACTGTCATAGCAAGTTTTGACTTCCTCAAGGTATGAGCAAAATCTTAACTAAAAGCATCAATACTAAATTTACAATACATACACTCTGTGGCTGATTCAGAAAATACAGCACTACGATGCAGAAATATTTCTGATCTATGTGACAGTCATAAAGCATCTCCCAAAATACAACATTAAGAAACATACAGCTCATATACTCCATAAAACAATAAGTATCTTGACCAGTAAATCTACAGAAAGAAACCTACCTTAGACCAAAATTTGTACACAATCTTGACCAGATTTAGTGTTATAAAATTAAAATTTGGAAAAATGCAATTTTTTTTATAACAAATATATACTATAGAATATTAAGATACTACAGTAGAACAGTGATATTTATTAATACATAGGTATTAATTTGTATAAAATATTGAGTCTTCTGTAATTGTTTATTTCAACTGAGTTGCAAAATTATTGTTGTTTGGCCCTGTCATTTGAATTTTTTAAATAGATATAGGAACTTTGTCTAATTTATGTGAGAAATGTCGGATCTAAAAACAAAATCTTGAATTAGTATGTACTCGCTTAATTTTGTTTTAGTCAAAAACAACAGTTATCGGTCAAGTATTCTTTTGGGAAACAGTTTGTCATCATGATGATAATGTGAGAACTTGCTTGCAATTGACCTTATAATAGTGCTAAATGTAGTTATTAAGATGCACATAACTGAATTTATTTGCTTGTGCAGGTAACTCACAAGCTCTATAGGCTTATTCAATCTTAAAATATCATTATTTATGCTATATTTGTTTCTTTTGCTAAGCATAGTTATCATTTTGATAGAAATATTAGAGTAATTTAAAGATACTTTGTTTCTATATACTACTTTTTTAGCTTTAGGAAACTGATTTTTACTTGATACTTATTTAAATTTTTTGTCTTTTGTTATAGCTTATTGCAGCAACATGTCTGTATTTAGCTGGGAAGGTAGAAGAAAATCACCTAAAGATTAGAGATATAGTTAATGTTTTCCACAAGTCAGTAAGAATTATGTTAATTTCATAATATGTATAAAATTTTCTGTATTTGTAACTAGTTAGTGATTTAGTGAGAAAAATGTAAATGTTTGGTGGTTGTGATAAATTTTAATAGGTCCTTATTTTTATGTAACAATTTAATATAATTTGCTTTGTGAATTATTTAATATTTAATTTTGTTGCTTAAATAATTGATTGAGTCTTTCATATTTGATATTCATTTGTATTTTTATTGAGATTTAAGTATATCATTTAAAATTTTCACTTTTTATGAAAAACAGTCGTGATGTTTTATTGTCGTATTCAGGGGGGTTAAGAAGATCTTCACTACATGTGTAGTGAAATGTTTTAGCAGAAATTGTTTTTTCCACAAGGTTTAGATGTTTTCACTTAAGTTGAGAGGCTGATACATTTTGATTACCTAAGTAAATGAAGTTTTTACATAGTGTATATATCTGTGAAATGTAATTGCAAACTGATATGAATATCATTTTGAGATTTTATGTTACCAATGTGAATGGCCTCAAATTTAACCATTAGTAGGAGGTATTGTTTATTACTTCCTTTCTTCTTGTCTTATCAGCTCAAAATTAAGGATTGTTAAGCAGCTTTGTGTGAAGTTATTCATTCTCTTTGTTAGTTCTGAAATATTTGCATGTTTGCTAAAAAAAAATTAACCATATGGTTACCAATTTCATTTTTGGTGCATGTTGCAATATTTTACTGAGTTACATTCAAAATTTAACATGCAACTTTATGACCAGTCTGTGTTGATAAAGTTAGTGTCAAAATTTGATATATATTATCTAATTTTAATTTCTTTGTGTCAAAAAATAGACTTAAAAAAGGTTTTAATTTCAGTTTTGTTGTCACATAATTAAGATAATTTTCTTTATCTCTCTTGTAACTTGAAAACCTTTTTACATATTCTGTATATAGACAGAAACTAGGTTAATTTCTCTGTTCACACATTCTTGTTTCAAATTACACAGGGTCAATTCTATCCTCCCACAATAAATAAATTTTTGCTAAATTCTGATGATGCCATGCCAACCTTCTATACTTAGATTATAGATTTAGAAATCACATACTTACTTGGTAAACCTGTTTATAATCAACCAAAACTTCTCATTTTGAACCATTTAGTGCTGTCAATTTTTGTAAATCACTAATGCAGGGAAAGCCATTATACTGTTGGAAGTTTGAATGTGATAATCAAGGCACTAGTCCAAACAGAAACAAAATTTTCAAACCTTCATACAGTTTTGTTAGAGAGCCAGATCAACTAAAATTATTTTTTTGTGATGTCATTCTAATGATTGATAACTTCTTGGCATTTCAAAATGCAGTCTTTATCTGGGGAATTATTGGCTTTACTTGATATCAAGGAGATTGATCATCTAATAAGCTGTTCCATGTCAGGCCACACCTTTTGATATATAGTGCACTGACTTTGAAGAAATAAGATGTTATACTGTTATGGTTTTTGAATATTTTTATTCTTAATATTATTGTCTGTAGTTATCTTTTTTCAATAATATAAGCTTAGTTAGATTGATCAATACTCAGTCTAGTTCAAGTTTGAAATCTGTGCTTAGTTGTATCCTTTGCCCTATAAGATTAGATTAGGCTTATAATTGTTCTTTGTTATTTTAGAATTACCCATAATTCATGGTACTCTTATATCATAAATTAGGTTAACTATATTGTTTTTCTTTCAATCACACACACACACACACACACACACACACACCTGCAGATTGTCTATGTGCTGCACTTCTTTTTTATTTTAGAATTACCCATAATTCATGTTACTATTATATCATAAATTATATATATATGTTATTGTCAATATGCACTTAATTTTACAGTATAATATCTATTTTATTTCTGTTATTATTTACCTTTTATACTTAATATTAACTTCTTGTTTGTGTGGAATCCTGCAACTAGGATCCACACAATTTTTTTTCCCCCAATGTTGTATGCATTTTTGTCAGGTTAAGGCTTTTTAATTAGAACTTACTGATACTGTTTTTTTATACAGTTTGATTAGACTTAACAAGTATCTGTTATTTTCAATTTATCTCCAGTTTATCTTATGGGGTAAATCAGTAATTAGGTTAAATATCTTGGTTTCTTCAACACATCACATCTTGTACATCAGTGATGTCGAAACCACTTGTTGAGAATTTATATGCAAAATCGTTTGTTGAAAATATTTTACACAGAAGGTCAAAGCGTTGTTACTCTTCTATGTAAAATATTTTCTCAACAAACATTTTCATATATCTTAATACATGTTTATTTCAATACACATTTAGTTAAATTTATATTGACTATTTCAATTCTTACAATTAATTTAGTTTGTGAAGACCTTTAGGGTTTAGGCTCTGCATTACTTTCTCCCATTATTGCCTGCCTTCCTCCTACAACTGCCAAACTTGTTTACAATGACTTAAATTTTGTCAGTTTTCTTCCACCTGATTATGGCTTACCTTCCTAGGCTTCTATAATGGAATCTGCTAGGCCTACTTCAGCCTTTTTTTAGCCATGTTTCAAAGTATAATTTTCCCCTCCTTCTCCAGACATTGTTTCATGATGAAGATTGTTTGTTTCCCATTTGGGTAAAGGTACTTGCATGCCTTGCCTTCCCCAGGATTTTATCTCTGGTTGCCATAGCTTACCATAAGGTGGACTTTCTTTCTAATTCTGTGTACTTAGAATCTCTCTTGGCTCTGTCAATCCTATCCAGTTTCTCTCTCCCACCTGATCTTCCCACCTCAGCTTACCCTATTGACTCACCTACAGGAAATGTCTATTTACATCTCCTTTCTTAGACATTTCACCTATATCTAGGGGATTTTTGCAAAATACCTCTTCCTCCTCTCCTTCATGGTGGGGCATTTGCAATTTTCAGGGGTGGGACACTATTTTGTACAATTTTTTTTTTTTTTTAATTCTTTACTTGCCACATCTAATAGGGGCTTGTGGTCAGTTTCTTCTCTACCAGCCCATTTTTGAGATGACTTTTGTGCATTCTGCATCATGTGGGACAGCTGCAATGTTGTATTGTTTTGTTGCTCTTTTATTGTATTCTGAGACATTAAAATCTTTGTTCGTGTTTCATGTACAGCACCTTCCCATTTTCTGTCTGTCCTGCCTATTGGTTTCTCCACTTGTGTTTGTTTGATGCTGATCAAGGTTCTGGATCAATTAATCCTTCCTCAATTTTCTTGGTTCTTTCCCATTTTAATTTGTATTCTTTTAATTGCAACTGGGTAGATAATTTCTGCTGGAATGAGAATGCTTAGGGTGCATGTTTTTGTTTCTTTATTTCTTGGGATACTGTTTTAGGTTTTCTCACCACATGCTTTGGTACACGTTTTGTGCTTTACCCTTCATACTTGTTTTGGTTCCATATGTATTTTCTCAGGTGTCTGCATTTTACCTGACTTCTACATTTTGGAGGAATTTACTGATGTCACTACTTGGACATCTGGCTTCAGTTATCTTCTGAACAGGGGAAGTCATAACATGATTGCTTTGTACACAAGTAGCTTGGGTGGTTTGGTTTTTCCAGTTGGATAAGTTTTTCTTATTACCTCTCAGCCATTTGGAGAATGTCTTAATAAACACCCACCTCTGTTAGGACCATCCATTCTCCTTCTCGAATGTATTTGAGGAAGATCTCTATTATCCACACCATCATGGTACTCTATTTTATAACTAGCAAGGTTCTAATGCATTGGAGGATGTAATTTCTTCAGTAGCACTTGTTCCTTTCAGTCTGACACTTTTTTTTTATCTTTTCAGTAGGCACTACATGACTTGTGGTCTCATGCTTTGGTTCCTTTCAATTCTTCTCGTAACTTTCCTCCTCCCCTCTTCAAGCATATGCATTAGTGGTTGAACATATTCCCCATGTCTTGAAGTTTCTCAGTTTCTCCCCCCTTCCCCTCCAAATCTGGATTTGTTTCTCTTCCCTGATGCTCATCTCCAAAGTTGGGGAGGTGTGGGTAGATCAACAGAAGGCTTCTGAATAATAGTTTGTGCACTAAAAGTCCTACCATGTTAACACCCTGACACTTTTGACAGTCCACTATGCTTTGGTTCGTTTTCTTCCTCTTGTCTGGATTTGACTACTCGCACGTCTTTCCAACTATTTGATGGTGGTAGTGTGTATTGCTTGCCAATAGAGGACTTGTTCTTGTTCCCCTTGTGTTAATAGTGGATCTCCTTTTTAACCCATCAACTTGATGTATGTGTTTTGGTATTTTCATCCTCATTGCAGATTGTCTTTCTGGTTCCAGCACATTTTCTTCCAAGAAATGGCCTCTTGATCCTCAAATTGTTTTATGGCTCCATTTTCTGTGGTTTACTTCTCCATGGGAAGCAGTTGACTCCTTTCTTGATTTGAAGTTACTTCTTTTGTTTTAAATCTCCAATTCATCATCTGCTCGCTCTAGCTATTGAAACATTCAAACAGAACTAGATCCAGTTTATAACTTTAGTTTTTATTTTTCCTTTTATCACTTTTCTTTTCATGGTAATTTTGATTATCCATGTTTTTCTGGGTCAGATCATTCCACTTGAGTCTTTCTGGCCATCTCAGATATGGTTTTCTTGCCTGTTTCTGCTTGATGTGTTCTTTTTCATTCCAGATTGATTTTACTAACCTACACTTTGGGGGCTGTCGTAGAATATTCTTTTAATCAACTTGTATTTTACCATCTTCCACCTTCATACTCTGTTGGATCCATATTACCTTCTGTGGTCCCATACGTGCTCTGGGTTGCCTCGTTGCTTTTTTCTGTTAACTCTATTCCCTACAGTTTTATTCTCTTGCACCACTCCTCTGTTGTTCATGACTAATTTTTCTCTTCCTCCTTTACCCCACGGGTTTAACTTAGTTTCCTTCTTCCTGATGCCTTTACTCCATTCAGGCACCTTTGTTTTACCTGTATCTTAACCTTGTCATCTATTGGAAGTTCTTTGTTTGTGTAGCATTGAAACTACACCTCATACATGTATTTCACATTATCTTCTTTCAGTAGCTGTTTCTTCCTTTTTTGGTTACTATATTCCACCTGTTGCCATCTTTCACTCTTTGGTGAGACAGTGACTGGGTACTGTTTCTTTCTTTTGTTATATATTACTTTTAGGAACCTGCTTCACATTTTGAACAGGTGAGTGTGCTTTTCCATGTATACTTCATTTACTTAGAATTGTACTAAAACTTGCACTGTAAAGCCATGTTGAGTTCACTTTTATAATTTCCATGGCCACAAAATGCACATTTTTCATTACGATCACATAAACTAGGGATGGGGTGTCCCACAAGATCTTTCTTAGGTTATTCCTTATGATATCTTTGCTTCATAAATATGCCATTCTAGATCATACATATCCTTGGATTTCATATGTAAAACAGAAAGGGGTTGCGGCTCATCCCTGTCATTTATAATTGATTAAATTGAGTTTTATATGCTTTTCTTTTGTGGTCACCCCTTGCACTGGCTGTTGTGTTATGTTTCTCCAGCCTTTCCTACTTACTTTTATCCCCCTTTCTTCAAATGGAGTATGGGAATTCTTACCATTTACCAGTTCCAAGCTGCTGGGATGTTTGACCATGGAGATACCATTCTGAATGACAAATGTACAATACAAAAAGTAAGACTTCATTCAGTTGAGAGTAAGGCAGTGGTGTTCTACTGATGTAGATAATGAGATGTTTCCAAATTGACCTCTGCACAGGTTTGTCCAAGGGGGTGTTGTAGCTTTGGCATGAGCCATCATAATATTTGGAGTCCCACATCTTGCACTTACAAGGAAGTTAATTCCTAGCATTTGAGTTTTGGATTTAGAGCTGAACAAATCCAACATATTCTCCACACTCATGTTGTGTGAAAGGAATATCTTATTGTAGCCCAGTATGGATATTGGTTCCTGGCAGTTGAGTTTTGAATTTAGAGTTGAGCAAGTCAACATGGTGTACTTGCATATGTAGTGTACCAGCCTAAATGCAGTTTACCCGTTCAGTTGGGATCACTCATCCCTGCATGGATGTCAGTTCTTAGTGATTTTGGATTTAAATCTGAACCAATCAACATAAGTCCTCATACATGAGCTCAGTGTCCCTGGTCCTTTGCTATATTTGATTTGAATGCACTACCCCTGTATAGTGAGTTATAGTGGGTGCACTTGTTGGTTCCTCCTCATCTTTCTCTTATACTACCCCTCATTGTTATTATGCTGAAGATACTAGTGTATTTCAGGTGGTTCTGGTGCATTTGATTTGAGTAGAATGTATATGTATGTTATTTCACTCAACTTATGTGTCCTGTTTACAGATTGGTGGTGAGATTTCTCCCATCTATCAGCTAAACTTGAGATGCAGATGGTATAATCCTCTTTCCTACCCTTGCATGGATGTTGATTCTCAATGATTGCATTTGGATTGTAGTTAACTTACTGAAGGTGTAATCTTCATCCTTACACCCAAATGGATGTTGGTTTACCATGGTCAAGTTTTGTACATAGTTAACTTGTTGTGAATGGTCTGTTGTGCCCTAGCCACTTGGAGTGCATCCCTTATTTTACCCACGTTCTGTTCATCTTGGATATTGACATTATAATATATTGGGATGAGGATCACTGTTTAATTGTTTTCTTTCTTATTTGGATGTGCTGCTCATAATTTCTTGTCCAGGCCTATTGCACCTTTTCCACATTTGGGTGGAGGTCATTCCTGGTACAGAAATGGTACAGTCTCCCATGTATATTCCTTTTATTAAAGGTTTCGCTGGTTAGGATTCCCTTCAGATTTTTTCAAAGGATGCTTCTACTTTCTCATTTGCAGCAGTCCATCCACTAATTCATTGTAGGATTCTAACCATGTATGTGTGTGGAAGTAAGGTACTCACTTCCACTCTCACTTCTTACCCTTCCTCTCCACTGTCAACTGGTGATTATGTTTCTGCCTAAACGTGAAGTGATAGATAGAATAGCATGGAGAGAGTCACATAGGTGCGTGGCACTACTGTTGGTGGAGGTTTCTTGGATGATAATTTACATGTGAGAATCAGTTAAACCATGTGAACTTAAGGGTGTATGGAAGTGGAAGACTTGGGGCGTGCAAACGTTTTTTTTTTGTTTGTTTTTTTTAAATAATGAGCAGTAATGAACAAAAATAGCTGTTTGTGACTGGAAGTAAGTACCTGTTGGAAATGCATTTTCAATGGAGGAACGTTGTAATATTTGAGTAGATGGTAATGATATAGGTATATATTAGCACAGCATATTTTTGTTTCAGCTTGTTTAGTAAGTTACAACAAATTAACATAATTAGTCAGAGGTTTGGATTTCCTGTTTTTAATGCAATCCTTCCTTGTGATTTTGCTTATTTAACTTCATTAAAATCTATTTGTCATGCAAACAGTTTTTTTAGGGACCAATCCTGCAGCTCGTTGTAAAATATACTCTGTAGTGGAGGTTATCAGAAAAATAATAATTAAATAGCAGGTATTATGTAAATTTGAAAGGAAATTAAAGATACCAAATCTCAATTTAATTTGTTATGAACTTTTATTTCTTGAAAAATCCAAGTCAAACCATGTAATTTTTTAAAAAACTTGAATAATGTTTAATTTCTCTCTAAAGAAGGGTGTAGTAGTAACTTGTTTTTTCAATTTATAGTATCTTTTAATGATTAATTAAAAATAAATGAAAATCTGTGCATTACTGATTCTATATCAAATTTTTTATTTTAACAACTTGTATACCTGCCCTATATCTTTAGCAGAAATCAAAATTAATCTTAGGAAAATAAAACATCCCAGGAAAAGATGAAATTAACAATAGATTAATGAGAAACCTATCCAATGAAATCATAACCCACTAACAGATGTTATTTGTCGTTACTGTTGGAATATTACCATTTGATTTGGAAATCAGCTATTAAGATAATCCCTAAGAAAAAATAACTAATTACAGTATCTGCAGACCCTAAGCTTGCTAAACAATTTTTGTAACTTGATGAATAAATTAGTCACAAATCAATGAAATGGTTATCTAGAAATCAACAATTTACAGAATTTGGCAAACAATGTAAATAAACCATTGATCACCTTATTAGGCTTACCAAAACCAACTATTGCAATTTCAACAGAAAGCATAGAACTTTAGCTACTTTTCTAGACATCCCCAAAAAAACCTTTGATTTGCTATGGCACAGCTATAAACTGATTGATAATCGCATACCTACCCCAACTGTATGCTGGATATCCACCTTTCTTACAGATAGAACAGCTAGTTAAGATCAACAATGCAACTTCCAGGTCTTTTACATTCATAGCCTTTACCCAATATTATACAAGCTCTTTTTTAATTATTTCTAGTTCTCTGCCTTAAACCATACACTTGTGTCTCAGTATGTGACATTTAGGGCTCTAATATCACTCAGTGTAGTGTCAGATTGGTGTAACAAGTATCAGGTAGCCTTCAACCCATCCAAATCCCATGCTGTATAACCTTTTCTTAGGAAAACAGAAGAAAATAGGAGAAAGCTTTATCATTCCCAATTATCCCTTTAACAAATCAGGCTCTGGTTGGGTAGAATATTTTGTAATTGATCAGTGAAAGTTGGTTTTCTCATGATGCTTCTGTTTTTCATCAACACAAACTTGTGTTAATTTGATCTATAGATCCCCACCCCAAGAGGGACCATTCCCTTTCATATTCTGTATTCAAAATTTAAATTACATTTTTTATGTATTAATCAGCCAAAGCTATTTAATCTTTTTTATGTCAAATTTAATAAATTGAGGCCTATCTAAACATTACTGTTGCTGCTAATTTTAAATGTGTTTATTCCCTAACAAGAATTAATTAATAAATTGTTTCAGATCCTGATTATCACTCTAATATATACAACTTGTGTCAATCTTGAACTGGATATTCTTGGTACAGTCTTGGTTCCTTCAATCTTCATACCTACTTGGTCAACATCCCTAGCCACCTTTTTATATTTAAGCCTCCATATATAGCAAGCAGCCTTCTTTAGTTTCAATATCAACCTCTCTTTCTTTCAACAAACTTCTTGTTTCGTATCTGTAGCTTCCCTTAGTCTTGATTTTCCCCTAACGTTTATTACAAGGTATCAACTCTCCTTGAATCATAAAGATTCAACAACATTAAGCTTTGTATTATTTTATCAATGCACTTGAATATCTCGGTTCTTAATTTCTTTGCAGCCTTTGTAACTGCTCAGCCAAATATAAATTGCAGTAGGCCCCCTGTTACCTTTCAGGCCCCTTCTCTAGATCTTTAAGTTTTCAAACCAAAATACTTATAGCCAAAAAATTCAACACAGGCGTCCAGCTGAAATTCTGTGTTCCTGCAATGATATATACATTGAAGAAATGGGAAGAAAAACTTGCAAAAAAAAATAAAAGAACAAAGATAATACAAGACTCATGAAAACACAAAATTCAGCCATTGCAGAGCATGTCACATCAACTGAACACAGAATAAACTGGGAGAAAACTAAAATCATTGGCACAGACAAATTCTGGAAGACATTCCCATTAAATTTAAGACATAGTATATGTTGACATCATATTGATCTTTATGTTGCTCTCTATATTCAATCTAATTATACACTGCAGAACAAAGTTTTGCTTCTTGAACACTGTTGGATGTTCCTTAGATTTTGACTGCTGATCATGAAAATCACATCTAAATTTGTCCATCACATACTGTTTCATCTAAATCTTCAGTTTTGTCATGTTTTTCTTATATTTGTGTCCAAAATTTTTCATTTCTGTAAGAGACCTATGAACAATGTTTTGTGCAGTTTGGGCATTTCCAGGCATGAAATCAGGCCAGGTTGGAAGCTGTTCTGTGGAAGTATGCAGTCCAGACATGTCTGGGCAGGCTGGAGCCAGCTTGACACTGTCTCAGCAGGCTATAAAAGTGGCTTGCATACACGGATGCTGCTCATTGGATTAATATAGACCTTATAGTGTGTGCATGATTGTTTCAGAATATAGCATTGCCTCAGTAGCACTGTAACAAGTAAGTTAGATGTTTTACAGGACAATTGGTGTCAGTCAGTATGTCTCGTCAATGTCGTAACAGCCCGATACATTCTGCTATATTCATTGGCAGTATATGCTTGTTCATCAGAGGCGCTCAATGAAGAAAGCATATCATCTTTACTTTGGCTGTAAATTTGGTGATCAAGACCAGGAATGGGTGCCTCGCATTTGTTGTGCGGAGGCACTCAAAGACAATGCTGTTTGCTGTCCTGATGATATGGCAAGAACAGAAAGACCATGTGACAGACTGTTGCTTCTGTTTGACTAATGTGTTTGGTTTCTCTGCCAAAAACAAGAAGTGAATTGAATACCCTAATCTGCCTTCAGCAACGAGACCCGTGCCACATGAGGACAGTCTTCCAATTCGAAACCAATAAAGGAATGGACTTTAGATGAACCAGATGAAGAAACTGCAATGCAGGGAACTGGC